>NC_068370.1:16931769-16994759 GCF_020536995.1 Dreissena polymorpha | reverse complement strand
ACGACTCTACTACTACTACTACTACTACTACTACTACTACACACTACTACTACTACTACTACTAGACTACTACTACTTCTACTACACTACTACTACTACTACTACTACTTCTACACTACTATACTACTACTACTACTACTACTCTACTACTATACTACTACTACTACTACTCACTACTACGACTACTACTACTACTACTACTGCACTACTACTACTACTACTATCTACTACTACTACTACTACTACTACTACTACTACTACTACGACTACTACTACTACTACTACTACTACTTCTACTACTACTAAAACTACTACTACTACTAACTTCTACTACTACTACTACTACTACACTACTACTACTACTACGATACTACTACTACTACTAAGCTACTTCTACTACTTCTACTACTACTATTACTACGCCCACTACTTGTTCTACATTTCTAACTACTACTACTACTAACTACTACACTACTACTACTACTACTACTACTACTCTACTACTACTACACTACTACTACTACACTACTACTAGACTACTACGACTCTACTACTACTACTACTACTACTCTACTACTACTAACTACTACTACACTACTACTTACTACTACTACACTACTACTACTACTACTACTACTACTACTACTACTACTACTACTACTACTACTATACTAACTACTACTACTACTACTACTACACTACTACTACTACTACTACTACTACTACTACTACTGCTTGCTGCTACTACTACTACTACCACTCTATTACTACTACTACTACTACATCTCTACACTACTACTACTACTACTACTACTACTACTACTACTACTACTGTTCTACTACTACTACTACTACTACTACTACTACTACTACTACTACTACTACTTCTACTACTACTACTACTACTACTACTACTAAATTCTACTACTACTACTACTACTACTACTTCTACTACTACTACTACTACTACTACTACTACTGCTACAACTACTTTCTACGGCTACTACTACTACTACTACTATACTACTACTACTACTGCTACTACTACTACTACTTCTACCACTACTACTACTACTAATACTACTACTACTACTACTACTACTACTACTACTACTACTACTACTACTACTACTACTACTACTACTACTACTACTACTGCTGCTGCTGCTGCTGCTGCTGCTGCTGCTGCTGCTGCTGCTGCTGCTGCTTGCTGCTGCTGCTGCTGCTGCTGCTGCTGCTGCTGCTGCTGCTGCTGCTACTACTATACTACTACTACTACTACTACGACTACGTACTACTACTAACTACTACTACTACTACTACTACTACTACTACTACTACTACTACTACTACTACTACTAACTACGACTACTACTACTACTACTACTACTACTACTACTACTACTACTACTACTACTACTACACTACTACTACTACTACTACTACTACTACTACTACTACTGCTGCTGCTGCTACTACTACTACTACTACTACTACTACTACTACTACCACTTCTATTACTACTACTACTACTACTACTACTACTACTACTACTATTACCTCTACCATGGACATTCGTCCTATTATGATAATTTTGAAAGTCGAATAACACAGTACTCGGGTTTTAAAGGTCTAAAAGTAATGGACACAAATTTAAAACTACTATGTTGATAACTTTAAAAACTTATGACAACTGACAAAATAGAATATGCAACTTGCACTTTTACAAGTGAAATTACCCATTAAGTCACATTTTATTTCGCCATTTAATCAGTACAATCGGTTTCTCTGTAAGATATTCATAATCATGTGGCCAAAATTATATAGCGTTTTATATGGAATCATTTAAATAACAGTTAAACTTGATTTCTAAAAAATGTCCCTTATTAAAAATTAAATCCCTGTTATTGTCATCAAAGTGCAATTCACACAAATAGCATGATAACGTTTAACATTATCTGCGACCTGTTTTGTTTTCGACTGTTCCAATCATCAAACACGCGTATCTTCCTTTAGTTTGTAAATTTGTAACTGGATATTATAAAAACAAAGTTTTGTATGCAGTACACATTTAACAACATTCTATTGTTAGTTTATTTTAAGCAATATAAAACTTAAATACAAATGTACAGCTGGACTGAATAGCGGTGTCGTGTTTACAGGTTGCGTGTTTTCGTGTCTTTAAAATAAAATTCAAACCCATTTATTATTACATGTACATGTATATCGTTACTGTCAATTTTCATATAGTGTGAACCGATAATTTGAAAATGTCTTTATAATAAACTGATTTAAGACATATAGAACAAAAGAATGATTTAGATATACATATACAGTTTGTCTATTCCGTTTTATATATTCTAAATTATTTCTAAAAGGATGGTGTACCAACACTGATAATAGGCATAATAGGTTGGTGACATGGATGGAGAGTGGTTTTCGCGATGTACTTTCGATTTAAAATCGCGAAATTTTATTACCGAATATACTGAAAATATGAACTTTTTTCAAGTAATGTAACATACCAGTCGTTCTATTTAAATCAATATAAATTAATAATTGTAAAACAAATACGGTATTTTAGAACTTTTCTTGTTTCGTATTTCGTGGTTGACGGTCCCTTAAAATAAAAGATAAAAGGATGATAAAGTTAATGTTCATTGAATTTATTATTCCTTTATGTATTTTAGGTACAATGGAGCCTATTCACATTTGGCTTGTCTAATGGATCAAATATTAAAATACTAGTCAATATTCGACGCGGGGCTGTAATATTAATTAACTTTTTATTAAATTATTATTTATTAAATTTAGATGGAAGTATCACAAAGCATATAGAACATCATTCATTTAGTGAAGGAAGAGTTGAATCGCGGGTAACTGAAGCCGAAATATATGCAACAGCAACCCTATTTTTATGTGAAATATGCATATTTGCTGACGACCAAAATATTATAAGTAAACTACTTTTCCAACCACTTAATGGAGTTAAAACAAAACGAAAAATATTTCTAAGATTAAAAATGCAACATTTCACGTTACTACATATAAGAATAAACCAAAACAAACATCAATACCTTCCTGAATATGAGAGAATGAATAGGGAAGTTCAAATAGATTGGTTTACAATGGAGCCCTGTGGCAATTTTGAAGAAAGAGGACATGAACTATAAAGATAAGAAAAAATAGAAAAAATGCAAGAGTCTGATACACAAAAACTTAAATCAAACTATAAAAGAACTAAAACCAAGGGTGAAAATAAACCAACAAAAAAGGCACAATTGAAACAAATAATAATAGTCTTGACACTGTTACAAATCTGTCTTCAAGAAAGTTAACAGAAGCAGAAACAAGTATATTATCCAAAGAAATATCTTTTGTACCGTCTAAAAAACATGTACATTTATCAAAGATACACAGTGACCTAGCAGAATGGGAGAGACGGACGCGACTTGCAGAGTATTTCCATAACTAGAAATGGCGCGGCAGAGGCCGACGCGTATCCCCACGCCGCATGTTTGACCCAAGGGCGCCCCAGGGTTGATCATGGGGCCATGCATAGTTGAGATTGACTGTATTGTCATAAGAGAAGTTCAGTATCAATTAGAAGTGAATGGGTGTAAAAATAAAGAAGTTATAGTAAAAGGCAATTTTGGGAGGGTGTGGCCTATGTGGGCGGGGTCCCCCAGGGTTGGCAACGGGGCCATGCATAGTTGAGTTTGACCGTTTTGTCATAAGAGAGGTTCAGTATCAATTTGAAGTGAATCAGTGTAGAAATGAAGAAGTTAATGTAAAATAACCTAAAAATTTTTTGGTGGGTGTGGCCTATGTGGGCGGGCGCCCCAGGGTTGGGATTTGGGCCATGCATAGTTGAGATTGACCCTAATGTCATAACAAAAGTTCAGTATCAATTTGAAGTGAATCCGTGTAGAAATGAAAAAATTATAGTAAATGGAAATTTTTGTCGGGTGTGGCCTATGTGGGCGGGGCGCCCCAGGGTTGGGAATGGGGCCATGCATGGTTGAGATTGACCGTATTGTCATAAGAGAGGTCCAGTATCAATTTGAAGTAAATCGGTGTAGAAATAAAGAAATAAATGTAAAATAACCTAAAAAAATGAGTGATAATTTCTGACGCGGCCCCACCCCAACCGCTATAACTTTTGACCCAGGGGTCAGATCAAAATTCCAAATAGTGCAGAGTCGCACATATGCTCATAGCTACCATGTGTGTAAGTTTCAAGGTTCTAGTGCTTTTAGTGTAGGAGGAGATAGTGGCCAGGACGGACGGACAGACAGACGGACGGACGGACGGACGGACGGACGGACGGCGGAGATAACCACAATATCCCCACCTTTTTTTCAAAAAGCGTGGGGATAATGATGAAAATCAAGAAAGGAAAGATGAAAAGGAAGAATATGAGAAAAAGAAAGAAAGCCGTTTCACTTCTGAACCGGGTAGAGCAAAGTGGCTAGATGCTTATTTAGAAGCAGTTAAAAATGATATTCTAAATGTTATAAAAGAAAAAGGACAGTCAAATATCACAAAACAAGAAAAACAAGCATTGCACACGTTACTAAATGATTCCAGTATAATAATAAGGCCTGCAGACAAAGGTTCTGGAATAGTGATAGCAGACGCAAATGAATATGTATAAAAACTCAGGAATGAACTTAATGACAACACATCATATGAAAAAACTTATGGAAATGGACTCGAAAATGCAAACAAAAAGGTGAAGCAACTAGCAAATAAACTATTTAAAAACGGCATTATATCAAAGAACTTACAACAATACTTGATACCCAAATATCCATCAAGAGGGAAACTCAAAGGAAATCCAAAAATACATAAAAAAGGCAACCCTTATAGAACAATCGTAAATGGCATTGGAACAAGTACTGAAAGAATGGCGGAGGTAGCAGAAAAGGAGGAGCTAGAAACCTATGTAATAGAAACACCAAGCTACATAAGGGACACCACAGCATTTTTAAATGCTATAGAGAGGGAAGTAACTACACCATTACCAGAAGGAATTATCTTATACTGTTTTGATGTTGTCAAATTATACCCATCGATTCCAAAGAAAGAGGGCCTGGAGGCATGCAAACAAGCTTTAAATGAACGATGTATTCAGATCATCAACACTGAAGCGGTGATTGAAATGATTGAAACTGTTTTAGAAAATAATGTGATCGAATTTTGTGGACAAGAATACAAACAAAAATAGGGTGTAGCTATTGGATCGACGCTTGGGAGAAATTATGCGTGTTGTTACATGAGAAAATGGGATGAACAATTATCTGAATACAATAAACAACCAATATTTTATAAACGTTTCATAGATGATGGTTTTGGACTATGGACACATTGAATTGACGAACTCATGAACTTTTTCGACTATGATAACAAAATTCAGCAAAACATCAAAGTAGAATTAACATGGAATACAGAACAGATAGACTTCTTAGACACAGCAATTCAACTAGAAGATAATAAAATAACAACGGATTTATTCTCAAAACCAACCGATAAACATCAATATGTCCAATATGACTCAGACCATCCAACAAATGTGAAAAAGGCAATACCCTATGACTAGGAATACGTTTAAAAAGAATATGTTCTGACGAAAACAAATACCGACATCGAAAAATAGAACGAAAACAAAATCTACAGAAAAGATGATATCCAAATAAATTTGTAAACCATGAATTATCCAGAGTTGATAATTTAAAAAGGAAAAACTTACTTAAGAAGAAAAAAACTAATAAAACAGCCAACACGAGAATAACACTAGCTATAACTTATTCCAACAACCTTCCAAATATCCACTCAATAATTCGAAAACATACCGACAAACTATATAAATCAGACAGAATGAAAAATATATTCCCAGAGGTACCAATACAGACGAGATAGGAATATCGGTGACATTTTTTCAACAAATACCAAAAGCATGCAAGACTAATTGTATAGTCTGTAAAATGTTGAAAAGAGGTTTTCATAACAACCCAAAAAGTGAAATTCCAAATGAAGCAATAAAATAGAACTGTTACATTTATAACTTGGTGTACGGTATATTTTGTATCAAATGCCAAAAGATGGTATACATCGGAGAGACAAGCAGATCGTTAAAGGAACGTGCCAAAGAACACGAGGCTGACAATCGGCTACGAAGAGATAAACCAATCTCACAACATTTCAATGGTGCTGGCCACAGAGTGCAGGACATGGGTGTATCAGTGCTATCACAAATAAGAGACAGTTCCCGTTATTACAGACTTATTGGGGAATTGGAATTTATAAAGAAGTTTGAAACACAATCACCAAATAGACTTAATACAAAAAATCAACTTGATGTCCTGCTACGGGAAACTATCTAGTAAAAAATATATGTAAAAAACATTTTATATTAATCATCAACATAAATGAATGTAAAAATAATAGTACTTTATGCAATTTATCTTATCCGTAATGTGTATATGATAATATAGCAAGAATACATAATTATTTAATCAAATATTATTATAATATTTTACGTAGATATGGATAGAAATAATTAAATTCATTAAATAAGTTTACCCTATTTAATTTTTTGATAACAAGTTTACGTAAATTAAAATTAAATATGATGATGCTAATTTTATTGTAAAATATCAATTTATTAAATATATAAAGCACACATTTGACATAAGATTGAAACAAAATATGTAAGTGTTTAAAGTAATTTCATTTTGGGCGAATTTTTACATTTTTTGGCGCCATTTTATATGACGTCAGTTATGACGTCATCATGTACAACGTCATTTGACGTTTAAATGTTTTTCTTCGTTATTTTAATTGTGCAGTCAAAAGACGTAAACATGTAGTTAACATATAATTTCCATTGTTTTGATAAAGGCATTATGCCGAAACGTCAATTAAAGGAGTATTCTCAGAGAGTTCATTAAATTTAACAAAAACACGTTTATAAAATAGGAATAGTTACTCACATGTAACCACTGACCGGTTATTCCAACATGTTCTTTGTGCACGTGTATATGACACTCTCCGGATGAGAACCGGAAGTTACTCAAAGCTGCCACGGTTTCTTGTGAAACTTTTCCGTTCCTGGACATATCTATCCAGACCTCGAGCAGTATCGAGTCACCTTCAAAGTGCGCTTTAGAGATGGAGTCAAGAAGCCGCAAGGCCGCTTTCGGCCGGTTGTACGTGATCACAATGATTCTGAGGTCCACCGGCGTTCTTTGGGGCGCCGTCACGAGTTTACACCTGCCCAACGCTGACATGTTCTGCGTTACCGAATTCCAGTCAAGAAAATCGGGGACGGCGGTAACCTGTCGGAACAATTGAGTGAACATTCTGTTCTCGTTCAACTTCACATCAACTAAAGCATATACTAATACTAACAATGCAACACCGAATCCGCACAGAATCTTTATCGTCTTCATATTTCCTAACAAGTTTCTTCTAATATTATAATACATTATATCTGGAAAACATCCAAAAACATCACGTGTATACTTTTATTAATACACAACTCCTTTTTATCCTATATATTTCCTTAGTATCGGGGGCTACCGCCCACAAACCCCCGCTTTGTCGATAGTGGTAAACAACTGCGTACCGGTAAAGTTCAATCTAGCCCACAAATCTATATTCCTCAACTTTGGGACAACGTCTCATCTGTTTACGAAGCTGGATAACCAATGTGTTTAAATGTAGACGTTCACTTGCTTTAAATCTTATGAAGTACTATATCCACTATATTCATGCAATGTGAACGAGTCAGGTTATATCTGCGTGGCTGTATCTGCGGTGACTTAATTCATTTGAATCGCGCAATCTGAATGGCTGACTCAATGTAGATTTAAAGGGACCTTTTCACGTTTTGATAAAATGACAAAATTGTAAAAAAAAAGTTTCAGAGTAGCAAATTTTCATTGTAATCACTAGGGAGTTTAATAGATTTTAAAAACCAGGAGTTAATTTCCCATGGACTGGAATTTAGAAAAGTCAAATAGAAAAATGCTGGGGTCAATTTTGAAGCGCAAAAATAGGTGTTCGTGAATTGTGGTTTTGTCTGTGTCATTATATTTTTTACATAGAAGTAGTCTAAGAGTAACACAATGTATTTAAAAGTTATATTGCTTTGTTAAATAATGAAATAACAATATTAACAAAAAATAATTTAAATAAATTTGTTCACAATGATAATTACAAATTATATTTTTATTATCTTTGTAAAGCAGTACATAAATCAAGCATCGGGAATACATTTGTAAATCAAGCATAACGAATACATACATCAATGCTACCAATAAGTTTATAAATGACAACAATTAATTATAAATATCTATCTTAGTGGCAGAACAACAATTTGTAAAAAAAGGTCTCAATCTTATTTAGAAGTACACATGTCATAAATCCTGTATGGTGAAATATGCATTTTGAGGCGATCCAATTGAGATGGGTCAGGAAAAGTTATTAGAGGACTGGTCAAGTGTGAACGGGTCGACCGACAGGATGTTGTTGGTGATACGTTTGGCAATAAATGTATTGATTAAGTGTTTAGATGGGGTGTCGGACAGCGGGTCGAAACGTTTGAGATTCCATTTATGAAGCAGATCCATCTTGTGTTCTGTGTGATTCCGTTTCATTCAGACTCCGCTCTATAATATAGACCTTGTCAATACTTTAACTATCAAAATCGAGCATATAATCAATGTTATCATTATGATATGATTAATTATGATTGTATTTTGTACAGATAGGACCAAAATACCATTGGCGCTGACCTGAGTTTAAGGTTTATTGGCTTGTGTCTGCATTGTTTTTTGATGGTTTGTCATCATGCCTGAAATCGATCGAAAAACATGATAACACTTATTTCTGAGTAAGTTTGAATAAGAGTTTAGAGTTAAGGCTAGTGATCTGACCCCTTTCCTCCGCTTCGCATAATAAAGTTGAGAATTATTTTATGAAGGTAGAGCAATACCTTTGACCTCTTTAACAAATTTGGATTTTCAATTTGAACTAGATCCTTGCTTTTGATATCGTGTTAACTAGCTCAACATTTGTCGATATATATAAATCGATTCCGACAAAGTGTCATTAAGATAGGAAAAACAAATGACCTATTAAGTGTTTAAGATATATATAAAAGACGCACTTGTTATGACACAAGACAGACAGACACCGTAAGAGTCTTGTGCTCAAGTAAGACAACATGCGATATCACAAATATCATAAACTTCAGGTAAAGCTATATAATAGTAAGTCATATTTAAATGTATAAGCATATTAAACCAAGCGGTTCATTTCCTTAAACTGAAAAATGTTTAAACAAATATATAAAAAGTATCATATCTATGCCTAAATGTTTATGCTTGGGATATACACGACATAACCACAGGAAGGAAATAAATGACACACAATAATTACCCGACTATTGTTATTATCCATACAAATGAAAATTGATATTCAAAGTTTGCATTTATAAAGCTAATTATAAACCAAAGTTGGCTACTCTTATTTGAATAAAATATTGACCTAGTTGTATCCGTATCGATCAAAGACTTCTTATGCAATCAGTCATTTATACGTCGAGGTTTCGTTAAATATTTTAGCAACATACTAGCAAAAGAGTCTCAACATGATACATAAATACTTCAACAAAAAGATGAGGTAAATTCGTAAAGTGATTGTCTACATACACACGATTTAAGGTATTTTTTATTTTAAACCATGTTTCTATATATATCAGACTATGCAAAACGTTTTTGGAAATGAATAGTCAGCCACAACATCGAGTTACAGGGTTGGGAAAAAAATAGTTTGTTTTCATGATGTGGTTGAAAATACAACTCATCAGATGAAACAGTTACGTCAGACATGATCAGTTACCAGGAACAAACTACCATACATTTAGAATGCAACATTAATTTTTTGGCCAATTATATAATTGGTTTGCACTAATTATTTGGTGTGTAATACTTAATCATATTTTTAATGCATTGTATTTTGTCATGTTTAGTTGTTCTATATGACATTCAAACACTTTTGGGAATATAAGGTAAGCGGTTTCTTTAAGCAATCATGGATGTCTACGACATAGATTTCTAAATATGTGCATGCGACTCGAACGAATTATACCATAAGAATATATACTGGATATTTTAAAAGTATCATATCGTTTTAAAAGGCGAGATAATGCAAGAAAATTACGCAATACAAAAGTAAAATCAATATAAATACTGAATAGACACATATGGCTCATTTCAATTGTATTTCAATGATTTCAATTCAATTATTAGTTGAAGACAACAGAAAATTATGTAACTCATAAAATAATAAACACAATGAAACGATTGATCATGATTAAATTGTGCATAATGCATGATGTTTGTATTAATGCTCTTCACGCTTAACTTTCTCGCCGTCATGCTTTCTTGTCCGACCGCAGACTGAATATCCCCTTGCAATTTAGCAAAAGTTTCAAAATTGGTCATGGTAATATTGACGGCCATACATTGCTTAAGCAGATTCCATGTTGACGAGTTTTCACTTTTAATATTTGTCTTTTTCGAATACACAGTGAAAAAACTTTTAAATAAGAATAAATTGATTGTGAAGGAATGTGACATGTTTTTATTCGTAAGGGTGCTGATTACTAGTTTCTTGTTTGTAACAATGAGAAGGTAAATTACTGGCAAGCTAGGTCTCCGTTTTCCGAACTTCAGTTTTTATAACAACTCCCCTGTTGTCAACATATGCTGGTTCAGAAGGCAAACTCTGGTCATCAAGTGTCCATTCTAATACTAAATTACGTTGTTCTTCCGTTTTTCCCCTGCCCTTGCCCGTGGAATGTAGACCGTCCTCGTACCAGTTAAAGGTCAGACCTCTGTGGTCTGAAATGATATAGTTTGAACTTGCGTTTGTGTTCTGTGTTATCTCCTGAGTAATTGGAACATTTATTATTGTCGTTATCGTTGACAAAACACTTGTTAATGTCCACTCAGTTGGCGTTGATGACAAAAATATTTCATATGTTTGTGTTGAAAAAAGAAATTGGTTTATAACCAATATTTGATATATTTTGAAGAAGATGAACGGCAAAAATGTTACTATACAAACAGGAGTATCAGCGGACCTTTAATAAATACAAGAGGTCATTACGCTGCTCCCCGGAGACCCCAACGAGCTTAACTGAGTTGAGTAGGTTATGTCCATTAGTGTTCACAAAAGTTTCATAAGGACCGCAATTAAGCTATGTTTTGAATGAACCACAATCATTTTAAAATTTAATTCACATATAATAATATAAGACATATACAACGATAATATGTTTCTGGTAAGCTTGCCGACCCACTGCCTACTCAGAAGAATTAATGTCCGATTTGAAAAACCTCTCCAAAATCGTTCTTTATTTTTATTTTCAAAGTTAGTCATGGTAATTTTGAATCAACTTGAGCAATTTTCGTATAAAAACATCATCAACAACACGAGTACGCTTTTTTTTTATTCATTTCTCATCAAATTAAAATTTAAATAATGAAATAAAAGAAAAAAAAATAATTGTTTAACATAAAAAATTATTAATCATTCGCTACATTAATTTTTTTCTTCATAAATTAACGCTGCTATCAGAATGGTTTATTTGGCTGGCAAAGCGGAAAAGTCAGAAGCAAGCGGACGATTAACAATAAACTAACAAAAATGGCTTCTTGTGTGTCGCATAACACGAGTCTGAGTGTCACTTAAGATTGTGGAGCACCAATCCTTATGAAAGTGGACTTAGTTACTTCAGTCCCTGATTCTCAATTAATCGGACATTAATGATTTGCTAAATGACGGATCTCAACATGGCGGATCGGAAGGAAAGTTGTTTTAAATATCGCGTTATATTCGCAGCAATACAATTTAAACAAGGGACAAAATTGTCACAAAACCAGGTTTTCATTGTGGAAAAAAATCTGATAAAGGGGGAAAACTCAAACTGAACTTTTGAAATGAACAAACAAAATTTGTAAGTTTGTTTAAAAAAATCTATTTTTAGTCGTGGCGACCTTGACATTGGAGATATTGACGTGATTCTTTCGTGCGATGGTGAACAAATGTGCCAAATGATTTTAAAATCTCACAATGAATGACATAGTTATGGCCAGGACAAGCTCATTTATGGCCATTTTTTACTTTTGAACTCAAAGTGTGACCTTGACCTTGGAGATATCGACGTAATTATTTCGCGCGACACACCGTCCAATGATGGTGAACAAATGTGCCAAATGATTTTAAAATCTGACAATGAGCGACATAGTTATGGCCCGGACAAGCTTGTCCCGCCCGCCCGCCAGCCCGCCAGCCAGCCCGCCGGCCCGCCAGCCAGCCAGCCCGCCCGCATTCGCCAATCTAATAACCAGTTTTTTCCTTCGGAAAACCTGGTTAAATATACTAATTACTGTATTAGTGAAGTAAATTAAAGCTTGTTAAAAAAAAACTCAACCTACACACCCATATATTTCAGACTCGTTATCAGAAAATAAACATTGGTGTTAGGTCTTACACGTTTTAAAAATTTTGAGCACGTTTCACGACCAGTGAGTATACCTTTTTACTTCTAGATCTTTAGAATGGTTTTACGATAGCCACATAAAGAGACGTCTTGAGTGCCATGTTTTTTTATGTATACATGAATCAAATCGAACTAATCTGAGCAATCATTTAAACAAATGTCAACATCAAATTTCATGAAAATTACGCTTAATGCTTGTAGAATTATTATCAATGCGAAACATTACCTGTAATTTTTACATAGTGACCTAGTTTATTATCCCACATAACCCACTCTTGAACGCTTCTGAGGAATCTATGGGGACAACGTTATCAGAAAATTTCCAAAACGTTGTGAATTAATGTAGAGTGTCCACATGCTTTCGTTTTGAATCTGACCGCGAGACTTTGTTTTAATCCACCAGGTGTCATACAGATTGGGCAATGAATATGGGCTCTATTAGCTTCAAATGTTTTTATTTTATTCATACTAGTGCCCTTATTATTGACCCCACTGAAGAGTTATCATTTGGAAAATATGTTTATGTTTCTGAAAACTTTTCACAAAGATTGGGAAAACCATGTGGATAGTTCACACGCGTTTTCGTTAATTCAAACTATTAACCTTTTTTAATCAAAGTGAATCAGTTTCTAAATTTTCCGATATATGATTGGGGCAAATGTTTTGAACAACTTTAATTCAAGTTAAATTCCGATTGTGTCACAATTTTACCTCAATTTTTATTCCGCTTGTTAAAAATTGTATTTAGTGACCCTGTTTTAACCCCACATGCCCCATATTCGATCTCAGCCAAGATATCATTCGAGCAAGTGGTCTTAAAAAGTTCAATAAAACTTGGTAATAACAGTGGCCTTTAGAGTTTTCAAATGTTTTTTTTATTTGACATAGTTAGTCCACGTAACTCAGCTTTTAACTCGGCCGTGATATCATTTGACAATTGTTCTGACCAAGTTGCGTTAGGGAAATGAATGTAGCCTCGAGAGTGTTTACCAGCATTTTGGATAAGCTTAAAATAGTGTTTTACTCAACACGGCCGCAAGTTTTGAACTCTTGCGATTTCATTTTTTAACAAATGTTCTAACAAAGTTTAATAAAGATGTTACTATTAATTTAAACAATATAGTTTTTATAAGCTTTTTCTTTAACTTCACAAGAGTGGACTAGTTTTTTTATCTCACGTGGTAAGTTTTGCATTCGATAAAGATATACAAAGTGTCAGGAAGATAAGGCAATACATCTGGAGTGTGTTCACATGTATGTGTTTAATACGGCACAGACAGCTAGTATTTGATTCCACTTAAGCCAGTTTCAAAATCGGCCGGGAGAGCATTGAGGAAAAGGTTTGCACGAAGTTCTATGAAGATTGTGCAATACATGCGTCCGCTATAGTGTTCAAAAGCACGTTGTTCTCATATAAGCTATTAAAAGGGCGTAAATAATGGGAAGTTTGTATTGAATAATATCTCAATCTTTTATCTATATTTACGAGGTAAGCATTATTATATAAATATCAGTTATTATATTCGTAAAGATAACGTTGAAAGCATGTACACAAAACCGACATTTCACCTGCACCACACGTTTCATTACCTTGAAAATTCGGATACACTGTATATTGCTGGTTCTTCCAGGTATAGTACAGGTATTCCATTTCCCACATTGAGTCTGCTTTATTAGTGGCTATGAAAGATTTGTACCACCGTGTAGCCTTATGTTTGGGGACAAACGGAACGGATTGGTTGTTCTTCTTTACTTCAGCTAACCAGTCTGTAAATTCAAAACAAACAAGTCTGCAAAAGAACCAGTCTGAAAGTAGTGGATAAGCTATTCTACGAGTGCAAATAACATAACATGGCATGCAACGAACGCATACTTCACATCCCCTGTACGTCGATTATTCAAATGCAGCAGGTATAGAAAAAACATTGTTACTGTCTTATGTAGACAGTTTTTCTGCCAATATTTATACGTAGGTATGTTTTTGTATTGTGCCATTTAATGCATGCCACAAATGAATATGTATCACATACGAACTATGCAGTTTCATTCTTTTTCACTATGCTACTCTTGGCGGTGTTAAACCATTTGACACAATGTCTTGCAATAGTTATTATGGTAAACGCAAAGGGATTTTTGATTTGAAGACCTGTGTTTCATTAAACACCATATAAGTTGTATGATTGTTTATAAAAGTTATTACTTCATTCTTTTTGCTTTCCTTGGTAAATTAAAACTTTTTGAACTAAAACTAGTTTGTCTTAAGGGCTATTTCACTAGAAATGGCCTCTAAAAACATATTTCTATATGTTCTTCATGTTCAATATTTCTTTTTTTAATTAATATGTTTCAATATCATTAACTAGAATGATTAGTTTTTATAAGATTTGACTTAGTGACGTAGTTTTAGACGCAAGTAGCGCAGATAAGAATTAACCATAAATATTTCCAAATAAGAAATTCGGACCAAGCGTCATCTAGATTGAAACATAAATGTAGACAAAAGAGTGAAAACAAAGTTTTTCAAAGATTTCACATAGCGAATATGATTTTTTTTGCCGTATGTTACCCAGCCTTGGCCTAATAAATGTAAAGGTCAACATTCTAACAGTTTTATCGTGATGTATTTATTATTTTCGTTTCTACAATATTTACTAGTTTTTTTCTAAGATTTTACCTTGTTACCTTGGTTTGGGACGCACGTGACCAAGATTTAAACCCACAAATGTCTTTAAAAGTGGTGACCGATATGATTAAGTAAAAACATGTTGTTTTTTCTTGAGTGCAGACACGATTTTTGATAAAGGTTTAGACGTGGAGACCTAGTTTCTAAATGCAACAGCCCTAGATTCAAGCTTGGCCTAGTTAATTACAAGATAATTTTTTTTACCAAAAATGTTGTATAATTAAGATTATGTAGTAACCACACGTTAGCATTTGTTCACTTTGTTTTTCCCTATGTTTTTGTGAAGAAAGATGGAAGGCTTTATATTACTCAAACAGCTGTTAACTATACATAGGTGACGACAGCTGTGAATACATAGAATATTATGTGAGTTTTGGATAAAGATCAAGTTTATCATGCGAGGCTTAGAACCGATGTAGCGCGAGGCATGCCGAGCATGATAAACTTGAAATTTATCCAAAACTCGCATACTATTCTTTTTATCCTATTATTCCCTAACAATTGTCCATTAATAAGTGTCAAATATGGCATTTTTTGACGATTTAGTTTTTCAGTAGTTAACAAAAACAGATTCTCCAATTTTTGGAAAAAACCAAATCTGATCTTAAAAAAGCGATAGTATAAAGCTCATGTTTATACGATCGTTGTTATACTATCGATTTTCATCTGGTAATAGGATAAATATTGATGAAAAATGTTTGCACAATGAAAGGTAATGGTCCTGCAATTAATATTTGCTTAACATACCGGATTTAGCCCAAGCAATACATTTGATTGTTTTGTCAATATGTTGCATCGTATTTCGCTATTGTTTATGTTCGGATCATTTAATTACGTGCCTGTGAGGAAAACGAAAAGACACATGGAAACGCCAGAAAATCAGGGTACGTGTTTTCCAACAAATTATGAGATTTAGAAATAAAGAATATAATTCGATCCCAAAAACACATAATTTGTACATAAAGAGGATACCGATTTAGCTCATTACATATTGTTTATAAGGCGAATAATTTTATAAGTTGAACTTAATGACCAGTGGGCTGACAATACTGTTCTATATTGAACATTACATTTTTAACATAAGCTGTATTTAAGGTCAAAAGTTTTTAAGTTGAATGATTAATACGTACCCATATCTTTAAAGTTTTACTAATTAACATAGTTAATCCTTTCCCACTCAAAGGCAAAGCGAAAATGGCCATGTGCAAACAGCATTAAACCAGAACAGCCTGCGAGCAACCCGCAGTCTGTTCAGGTTTTATGCTGTTAACTGCTCATCAGTATCTAAGGGTTGGAAATGAAGCCTTTAAAACTTGAATCTATTAAGAAAAGTCTTTAATTAAATTTAACTTTCTATGGGACTACAAATGCGTCAAAATACGAATCTAAGTGGCAAAGGGTTTAAATAATTGTGCAATCACATGGTGTCTGTCCGCTACCTATACACAATGGTCAACGCACTTAACCTATTCTAAGTTATTGAGCGGAAACAGAAGTAACATTGACATTGATTGACCTTGACAAAACTTGCCTGAAATACATAATGTATGTCTGCATGCAAGCCTCTGAGGGAGAACACTTGAGCGCAAATACACCATTAGAACTAAAGTGGAAACCGCTTTTTTAAAATTTAGCAACAGTAACATCATGACCCGAATGGTCCTAAATTTAATATCAAGCTACCTATGCAAACTATTTTAGTATCATACCACCATACACACTGAAGATGTTATAGCAGAAATCATTTTTCTATTTTGATAGTGACTTGACTTTAAGTTCACTGGCCTAAACTGGTCTAGACATCATTGACACAATATACAAGTTTCGTGACGTTTTGGCAGTATACAACTTTCAGAGTTTTTATGTCAACCAAACGTCACAGTCAAATGTCGTATCGGCGATTCCTCACGACACGGTTTGGAACTTTAGTCAGTTTGCAAGTATATTGTAAAACTTAGTCGCAGTATAATTGAGACAAGTTTTTTGACCAGTTTTAGGAGGCTTGAGCAATAAAGTGACTTCTTTAGTGTTTTCGTGTTTTTAATATAAAGCCTTATAATTGAAAAATGCATCTCACTCGGCTGTTATTGAAACAAATGTTTTGACTGAATGAATTGTTGTTTAGTCGAAATCTATTGTAACATCACGAATGTTAAACCGATTATTTGTCAACTTGACCTAGTGACCTAGTTATTCGCCCAGCATGATCAATTGTGTAAACTCATTTCGACAAATGTTTTGAACATTATTATAATGCGTACAAGAGGGATCTTGTGGTATCAAGCTGCTCACTTTAATTAACGTTAATAGAAATAAGCAAAGTTTGATAAAGTCGTAAACAAATGCAAAATATTTACCAATTTGAGATTTGACAATTAGTAGATCTCGTAACATATTTTTGTCTTAATTAGATTTATTGACTTTTTTTAGTTTAGACGAAGTTTATTTGGAATGAAATGTGTTACTGCTGTAAAAAATGACTAAATAAGCACGATTCACGACGACTGTGGGACAAGGCGCGATTACAAACGCTCTCTATCGGGGAAATTGTTGAATAATTTGGTAATTTTTATTCGTTTAATTTCGCTTGTCAAGCGATACTCAGTGACGAATCAGAAGTAAATTGAATAATTGCACTCATGTTATACCACGCTTTCGGTTTTATAATAAAGTAATAAGAAGTTATCAAAATGGTTTCGAACAGTACCATGCTGTATTTATTCATGATGGATAAAGCTGACTTATTCAGTATTGAATACGGATAAATTGTTTTCAAAACCATTCTCACTGTGTCATTTAGCGATGTATTTGTGGAGGCTCAATGATTTGAATGTGTTTGTAAAACAATGGCATGAAACTGACGTGTCATATGTGGACATGTTCTTTTAGTTTCACCAAATATTAGGTCAAAGCTGAGTTGGTCAACAAACTAGTCACCTGTTGACATTAACAATTTTGAATCTATTTCAAATGTAAGGATATCAACTTCATTTGTAGGTGAATATTGAGATTTGGAGCGATATTAATTATTTATTTCCAGGTATACGAGAATCATATCGTATCTGTGTAAGATATTGCAAAACGATAAAATAATTATTTAAACTTTGTTTCTTAGAGCTTAGAAGATTTAAACTGGGTCACTCTAACTGGTTGTCCCGTGTTAAGAAACGCTTAGATGATTTTGGCTTTTAAGGGGTATTTTAAAATCCTGAAACTGTATGCATTTGTTTTATTTTTATATTTAAGGAGCGATTAATAAGCAACTTTGTTCGCGTAAGGCAAGGTTTATTACCGCGTAGTTCAGTTTTCACGGATTACGCTCATTATTAAACTAGCTTCTTGATATTTTGCCTGTTAACATAAGGAAATTTGTTACACGCTTCGGGATTTGGGACTTACTAGTTTTTAGAATTCATACGGGCCTCTATCGTTCAAGTAATATACAAAGAAACGGAAGATACTATTTGTTTTGTTGTAGTCTCGATTTAGAAGACTTGTACCTGTTGGTCCATGCATCATAACTATCAGAAAGAGATTGCTAGATTAAAGTTTGAACATTTGACCATCAGTACATTAATGCAAATCTCTACTCGGATCTGCTAATGCATATGTTCTAACAAGAGCACCGCCTTGCGGGTGCAGACTGCTCATCTATTTTCTTTTTAAAGGTGAAGGGACTCTCATTTTCAATCACAAAGGAGGGAGGAGTGGAGTGAAGAGGGGTGTATAGTGTGGGGTTGTGGACATTTATTACATTATCTTCCAAAAAAGCGAAAAAAAAAAAAAAAAAAAAAAAAAATCGGGGGGGGGGGGGGGGGGGGTGGGGGGGGGGGTATAGTGTGAGGGTGTGGTGATAATTTGTGAGATGATCTTAAAAAAAAAAAAAAAAAAAAAAAAAAAATCAAAAAAAAAAATTTGGGGGGGGGGGGGGTGGGGGGTGGGGTGGGGTGGGGGGTATAGTGTGAGGGTGTGGTGGTCATTTGTGAGACAATCTTAAAAAAAAAAAAAAAAAAAAAAAAAAAATTAGGGGGGGGGGGAGGGGGGGAGGGGGGGGGAGGGCACGGGGGATGGTTTGGGTGAAGTCTATTGTGGTATGTCAGGTAAGAGTAGTTTCATCAAAGTATCAATCAAATCTAATCATAAATAAAGAAGTTATGGCAATTTTAGCAAAATTTAATAATTTGACCTTGAGAGTCAAGGTCATTCAAAGGTCAAAGTAAAATTCAAGTTGCCAGGTACAGTAACCTCATGATAGCATGTAAGTATTTGAAGTTTGAAAGCAATAGCCTTGATACTTCGAGTGGATCGAAACACAAAATTTAACCATATATTAAAAGTTACTAAGTCAAAAAAGGGCCATAATTCCGTAACAATGACAACCAGAGTTATGCAACTTGTCCTTTTACTGTACCCTTATGATAGTTTGTGAGTGTTCCAAGTATGAAAGCAATATCTATGATACTTTAGGGGTAAAGTGACCAAAACATAAATCTTAACCAAATTTTCAATTTTCTATGTATAAAGGGCCCATAATTCTGTCCAAATGCCAGTCAGAGTTACATAACTTTGCCTGCACCGTCCCCTTATGATAGTTCATAAATCTTGCAAGTATGAAAGCAATAGCTTTGATACTGTAGGAATAAAGTGGACCTAAACACAAAACTTAATCAAATTTTCAATTTTCTAAGTATAAAAAGGGCACATAATTCTGTCAAAATGCCAGTCAGAGTTACATTACTTTGCCTGCACAGTCCCCTTATGATAGTTAGTAAGTGTTGCAAGTATGAAAGCAATAGCTTTGATGCTTAAGGAATAAAATGGACCTTAACACAAAACTTAACCAAAATTGTCAATTTTCTAAGTATAAAAAGGGCACATAATTCTGTCAAAATGCATGCCAGAGTTATCTAACTTTGCCTGCCCAGTCCCCTCATGATAGTAAGTAAGTGTACCAAGTTTGAATGCAATAGCATTGATACTTACTGAGAAAAGTGGAACTAAACGCAAAACTTAACCAAAATTTTCAATTTTTTAAGTATAAAAAGGGCACATAATTCTGTCAAAATGCACGCCAGAGTTATCTAACTTTGCCTGCCTAGTCCCCTCATGATAGTAAGTAAGTGTACCAAGTTTGAATGCAATAGCATTGATACTTTCTGAGAAAAGTGGACCTAAACGCAAAACTTAACCGGACGCCGACGCCAACGCCAACGCCAACGCCAACGCCAACGCCGACGCCGACGCCAAGGTGATGACAATAGCTCATAATTTTTTTTCAAAAAATAGATGAGCTAAAAATGTTGCAAACTATAACAAAAGTATGCACTAGATGTAAGAAAATATTTTACCGTTTAATACATGTATATCACTCTCATGTGTATGTTACGCCGACTGTATACGTTTGAATCATTGTTTGCATTTTTCTTTAACAAACATTACCTAAATAAACTGACCACTGATTTGTTGTATTTAATAACATTATTTCTCGATTATGCATTCTGTACGGATCCCGAATAAAACGCGTGTCTTGTCGTTTTGATTATGGAGAACCAATAAAACTCTACCAAATATATATTTCACAACTAATTTGTCATAAAGCTTTTAATATAACTGTCAAACTTACGATTACAACCTTAAATTAACACCAAATGCTTAAAAATCAAATAAATCTTACAAATATCGTGTGTTTACAAATAATAAATTCATGAATTAGTGACCATCTCCTTGAGGCCGAAACAAGGCGGATTTATCAATGTACATGTACATCAAAAGCAAAACTTAAAACTAACGATGTACTACAAAGTATATAGCCCTGGTCCGCATTCAACAAACAATAAAAACAGAGGACCCAAGGGCTGATCAAACAATAAGATACTGATAATGGTTGTAATGTGTGCCTGTAAGTATTTTTAAGTCTGTTTGGTCTTTTCGTGCCCAAGGTTGCAATACGACATTTTTTACTAGACTCAACAAATTTGTTGAATAATTGCTTGAATTTCCGTCTATGAAGTGTTTTTTTTTCAATTTAATTGAATGTTTGTTGTTCTTGTACCGCGGGGGGGGGGGGGGACCGGATAACCCGTAGGAAACCCCACCTGTCCGGACACCAACTAAATATCTGTGAAGCCACTGAAGAATGAACTAATTTTTATTTTTAATAGAAGGCATAATAGTTTAAATAAATCAAATGAAGGCTCAAATAAGATTAAATCATTGTAAGTGGTCATTAATATTTATTTCGGCATTTCTGCAACTGCTCTTAAATGTAGCTTTCTATAAGAGTTTTATTTCTGCTTATAACATCATGTTAGTCATACGTTCACGTCGTATAAAGAGATAATGTATGTCCTACCAATACTATCGCGTTTGTTACAGTAGCACGATAATCGTATACTAATGGTTCTGTAAGTTGATACGTATGTCAAAAGTCACGTCCCGTTCCGGAACTTTGGGATCGGTGTCAAAGAAAGGTAAATGTTTATAATTGAGTGTGGTATAAAACATCGAGTGGCACCATATAGTACCTTAGTAAGTGTTATCGTTAAATAATGTTGATACCATATGCAAGAGAAATTCGAATAGTTGACATCTGAACCACGTCATTCGAAAATGGATCTTATGTAATACGTGGAAAGGGTAGCTCCTTACCGAATGGCTCGATTGTGTAAGTTGTCTGGGGCTACGCTAGTCGCATATGACATGAGACCCATTTTCGTATGTCTCGCGTTATTTATACGCTCTTAGCGTCTACAAATTACAACACCGTTTAATTTGAAATTGTGATTACATACACGTTAATCATAATGTATCCCTCCGTGGCAGATTCGAACGCAGTGCATATTTCTAAAGAGTTCATTTTATCTCTTTAATTAAAATACTTTTTTCGATATTTTATCTTCTTGCTTAAAATCCATCTCGCTATAACACCCATGCTTTTCAAGGTTATTTCCAGTTTTCTATATGTATTTGCAACACTTTGGTGCATTGTAGTGGCGACCACATTGAACGATTAACGTGTGGAAGCGTTTATTGAAGTACTGTGTTTCTGTCGAAATCTCACTGATCGGTAAACGGTGAGCGGACTGTCTAATATTCAATACAATATAATATTCAAGCGTTCCGTGTGATAGATACCGCGAAGTGTATTGAAATTAGTTGCATTTTCAATCGCGTACTAAGAAAGGGCCCGTGGCATATGACCAGCTTAGCTACAGAATAGCCTGCACAGGAGACAGACCCTACCATTTCCGCTGATGAGACTGCGACATCGTGCATAACTTCATAGCGGACAGCGTAGCTCTTGTGTTGACCTGACTGAGCGATTGAGGAGGCTGGTCTAGAGCTTCGCTGGCCGCACAAGGCTTAAGATCCATTTTCGCACGACGCGGGTTATAAAGACGCACTTATTCCGACATAGACAGACACAACTGATATGACTGGCATAATCCAAATTAGCCGTCTTTCCACATGCCGAGTTAAATGAAATTAAGCGTAAATACTGTTTAAGTTTTCGCAGGTTTCAGATGTTAGCTGTTACTTATGTTTGAAATAATGGCACCCAAAAACGTACTATTCGAAACTTATCTCACTGTTTAACGTATCGATAGCATTCATGAGACACATAAATGTGAATGATTTTGTCCTAATTTTGCATCGGATTGGAGTACCAAATCTGGACATGTATCGTTAGTTTTACCGAACATTGGTTCATATCTGAGTCAGTCAACAAACTAGTCACCTGTTGACCATGGGCAACCTATAAACTCTACAACTTCACAACGTATGTGTCATAAAGTATGAAATATAACTATACAACTGCCGATTAAAAGCGAAAATAAACGCTTCATGCGTAAAAATCAAATCCTGCTGACCACAATCGTTTGTTTACAAATGATAAATTGATGAACGTTCCACTTGAAAGTCACATCGAGGCGGGAACAAGACTGATTGAATAGATAACATCGATAAAATCAGCATTTTAAACTAACGATGAACACAAAGGACCCTTGTTTAGTGCAACAAACAAAAAAACTCTCAAGAAAGACGTGAATGCTGAGCAAATAATACGATTCAAAAAACCACTTATTTAACTTACATGATATAATATACACGTTAAACGAAGGTCGTACAAAGCATAAAGGTAAAAATAGATGAAATCACACCTGTTGTAAGTGGCCTTTAACGGATGAATTGGCATTTCTGTAACTACACTTAACGTTTTAATGAAGATTTCTATTAGCTGATTTATTTCTGCATATATTACCAGTTTAATCATACGTTCAGGTCGTGTAAAAAAGTAATTTACGGGCCCCCCAAATTATCTTCTACCAATACTGTTGATAGTGTTACACTAGCTATTTAATGAGTATAATAATGGGTCTCTAAGTTATAAGTGAATTTGGTAAATCCGGTAACATCGGTGGGGACTAAAATATATGCGTCCCAGCCTGTAGAACTTAATAATAATTTCAGTTAAATCGTTTCAAGAACGAAGCAATTAATTGATAACAAGAAGAAAACATAATTACAGTCCGGAAATTACTCCGATCTCTTAAATCCAAGTTTTGTAATTGAATCAATATAAGCTGAAGTCTTTTTTAGAATCACTGAAGCAAAATATTTATTAAGATTGTTTTTAAATGTTCACCAACGTTACTGTTATTATTATTTTTTATTGTTCAATATGGCCGAATCAGATTTAAAAAAATCCCCACGTCTTGGCGGCAATGCTTTTGAAAACAAATCATTGTGCGCGTTGTTTGGTGAACATCCACCAACATTTATGTGATCACATTTTTAAATCCAACATGCGGTCACTTACATTACAAAGATTTAAATAGTTATTCAATTAGGGGCTTATGTTATAGATTCGATGATATTTTTGTTAAAAAATTTGGATTTGATAGTTATGGTAGTTTGCTAGAGTCATCTTTTGCAGATAAAAACTGAATAAAAGTCCAGGGTCACCAATGTTTTTTTAGGCCTTAAACAACTTGACTATTACATCGTTTTGAATACCTCACAAATTAAAGGTCCACATTCAGCAGTAACAGTGAGAAAACCGTTAAAAACATGTACATACTTATAATTTTAAAAGTAAAATTAATATTTGATTCATGTAATGAAAAAATCTTATGCATATACAATCCTGATGAAGTTTTGGTAAAATTAAATATATAGTTTAAGTTTTTCACATACAAACAGTTTTAAATTTAATATAAACACATTTTTTTTGTTGTTGCCTTCCGGCACATAGATTTTACCAAAACTCAAGCAAATGGTTCGTGGGTTATTAAAAAGTAAAACCAAATAAAAAAAAGAACTAGGTCACCATGGTCGTTTAATCAAATTACAGTACGACTGCATATAGCAGAACAACACATAACTCATGCGCAAACAGCATTAGTGCTTAACATTTTATACTCTTATAGGTTGCACTGTTTAACTAGTCACATAAATTGACAAACAATGCGCAGCCTAACAGCAATAAATTGTGCATATTTGTCATGCTGAAATTGTAGCTTTGCGCTATTCTGTTTTATAGAATGATGATAAATGGGCGTCATAACGTTTCTAACCAATAGCCGGATCTTACTACTCGTAATTTAAACGTCAGTCAGTACAATAATTAAAACGAATTATATTTTTACTTCAACAAATAATATAAATAAACATTTATTTGTTATCTAACATTAAACAAGAAACATGGAAGCGCCTCGAAACCCGGTTATCAACGTTTTAGTTATTCATGTATAATTTAAATAAGTATTTAACCAATAGCTTGTTCTGCGTGTAAGCAAATAAAGCAATACAGTGAGATTGACATTGAAAAAAAGGCTCATTTATAAACAATGTGTTTTTATTCCAACATCAATGGAAAGATCATCGAAATAGACGAAGTGGAATCTATGTTCAATTTGTTTCATAAACGAAAACAAAGGACACAATCCGAATCAATCAAACCTTAAAAGCAGTATTCAGGAATTGTAATAATTTTAACCTTTTTTTCCGAAATAACGCAAAGTGGGTAAGACCAAACACGTTCTTTTGTCCAATCGATTTGACAGAGGTTCATTTTTTAATTCCGGAGCATAGAAAAATGGCAGGTGTATGTACAGAGGAAACAAATCAAATATCAATTTACCTTAAATGTGACATTACGGGACTAGGAGTATCTCCTTTGGTATTTACAAAGATGATAAGACCTGTCTTTCCCCTGGCGTGTAGCCCCAAGGCAAAAGTAATGATACAAATTTCTGAGCCCATCCAAATTTGCTTGCTGCCAAAAACCAAATTCCAAAAACTCCGATTTACCAGTTAATTTATGCACAATAAAAGTAGTTCTTCGCAGATCTCAATAGCCTGCCTTGTAAATACAGAACATCACTTTATAACATGACAGTGTCATAAAAAATGTAAGAACATGTTATTGAAGCAAAGTTGCTTATCATTGACTACGCCATGGTTTTTATTTCAACAGAAATAGTAAACTAATACATAGTATACGTTTTAAATTATAATAACTATTTGATTTTTCATAATAGTTTGTAATGAATATCAACTTGTGATAAAATGTTGGGTATAAATGTATATTTAAAACATTACTTTCTTATTCGTTGCCTTCCCGCATATAGCTTTCATCCCAATATAACAAAGTGTTAAGTTCACCAAATGATTCATGGACTAAAAACAAAGGCAAACAATATTCGCGCTTAACTTTAAAACAAGTTATTACGATTGAAAATATTCTTAATAAGTTACTGGGTTGCATTTTCATGTCTTTGGTAGTTCTATTAGTCACAAAAAATGACAGAAAATATTTCAAAATGGTTTGATTATTTTGATAACAGATCAGACTTTCGTTTTTTCTTATGTGATATTGTGTGTGTTTAACATGTTTTGCACGAGCGAGGTTTGCAAATAAATTGCAAACTATCGTCCAGCCTGCAAGTTCACATCAACGGTTTAGGATGAAATGCGAAGAATATTTGTATAAAATATATTATTTTATTCAGATTGTTAAACAGAAAAAAAAATCGAACATAAATCAATACTATTTACACATATCTATTTGCACGTAAAACACAATGCAACCAAACCCGAACGTTATCCAGAAGTATCAGAGCGTCCTGGTAGACTGATTTCTACGCTTCTATGTAGTAAATAAACCCGAACACCTCGTGGAAGTAAATGTTGATATCATCAAACGTTGTTTACAACATTAAATTATTGTTGCGATACAAGTGCGATTTGGTGTTGAAAATAAAATTAAGTTGGATTCCAAGTGTACCTAATGTTTTCTATAATAACCAATATATACCGGTTATCAAATATATTCGGATGACATGTTTTAAATATATTAGGAATCAATCCGCATTTTGCTTAAGAAACAATCCGTTGCAAACAAGTCTCGCGAAAACGCATATCTTTTATGCCGGGGATAAATCAACCGATTAAGACCAACGAATGCAGATTAATGTTTACATTGCAAGCCCTGGGTAAACACTGTGCAGCCTTACTTGTGCACATGTATGCACATGCATTTTTTTTTCTGTTTGGCATTTTTTTTATAGAATGGTGCTCACTGGAAGCCATAACATTTTCAAACAGATTTTAGCAACCATTTCAATGAAGCTTTTATCTCATCAATTGTCGCAATTTTGCTAATGCATATCAGTTCAGAAAAAAATACAACGGAAGTTTGTATGAAACACGAGCAATACATACAAATCTTTCTGATATGGAAGGTCAAAAAGGGTATCTGGCCGTTGAAATTGCAAGCACTAAACAAACAGACATTTCAATTACGCTGAATTAAACTTAGATTCTACTTGTAGTTTCGAGTTTTCACATTTCAAATATTCTTTACACGTGCGCAAACATATTCCATGTCAATAAGTACATAACAATTAAACGATCATTATTTAGTAGCTAACACGAGCCTTGCACATAGCATAGTCTCCATCGGCATTATTTTCAACCACAGTAACGACAGAAATGTATTCAAAGACATCATTCCAAGACAGCCTCTTAAACTAGTTAGTTCCAACATAGACATCTTTCTTGAACTGCTTTCCGACACCTATAAACATCTTTCTTGAACTGCTTTCCGACAACTATACGAACTATTTTTGAAAATATTGCATAAAGGCTCCTAAGAGATCTGTGTTAAGTACATGTTTGGAGGTTTGGGTTGTTGCATCTGCATTTGAACAGATTCGATTCGCATTGTTAATTCCTGTTTAAGATAACATAATTTGCTGTTAGCTGTTAAGTTAAACAGTTCACCCTTTTACATAGCAATCGATTATCATGGAGCGTTATCATGTGTAAGAACTTGCACATTCGTTTGAGGCGCCATTTAAAATAACATTTTAGCTAAAGTGCACGAAAATAAGGAATTAAATTATTTATTTTGCGTCCATTCACGTTTTGATTGAAAAATTGATTTCATTTATTGTGCGTCGTTTTATGGTTGAAATGAAAACTGATTTTATTCATAACAAATACGGACTGTTATAGCGAGATTATTTTTAATTTAAATGGACCTATTCACAGATTTTGGCATGTTTGTAGAATTCAAATCAATCGCGTAATTCGACAGATTTAAAAATATAAATTCAAAGGCTAATATATAACTTGAAACAGGTACAAAACGCTTAATACTTTCGCATACGCGAACCGACAAGTTTGCATAGTAATCATGTTGACATATAATCTTGACGAACTGACGTGACGATGACGATGCAAATATTCTTAAACGAAAATTGTACATGTCTTTAAAATACTAAGACTTCTTGCGTCATCAAAAAACTCAGAATTGTTTTGTTTTGATCAAGCTGAGATATTATAAATACATTAAATTTACATGTGTTTCTTCAAATACCATGTTTGAGTGGTCTGACTTCTTTAACAAAAGTTTGATATCGAGATAACTAACTATGATGTAATTTAGATGACACCTTAAACCGAAGAAAAAAACAATGTAAATTGTCAAGAGAGTCGGATGTAGTGCAAAATCGCCAGAAATTGTTTGAAAAACATCAAGAAACCACAGATACACCATGGTTTTATAAGCAACCAAAGTTACATTCATTACCTTGAAACTTTATCCATGGCAACCGATTTGGAGCGAAGCCGGACGTGCCCAGGGTGGGATATAAGAACACCGGGTACTTCGTGTCCACTTCTAAACAGCAGTCGCTCACCAGGGAGCTGTGTCGGATGCTTTTACCCTGGAGCGAGTAGCCGCTTACATTTGGACTGTGGCCGTATTTTCGGTCAACCAGTTTGAGGTATTTGTAGAAATATGGAGACACAGTCAGGTCGTCTTCGAAAATCACCGCCAGTTCAGGGGTTTCTCTTGGTGGATTCCATGTCTGAAATACAACAGGAATCATGATTATGAACAAGCGCATAGGGAAACTAGAACATTCACTGCAAACTCTTATTTGAATTGCATTCGGGTTCCCGATAGAAATTGTAGTTTTGGGGACCTTTCTGGATAAAGAGGACGCAGCTTAGCCACGATGCCTGTTCAGCATGTATTTACAGAGATTCCAACGACATATTGCGGTAAGCATCATGAAACAAAGCCGAATGAACCAGGGAAGAGTTGGACGGATGTCGATAGTTCAACAATATGACCCCGAATGAGTACCGAGAAGTATGAAAGGTTTCTATAAAATTGCAAGACATGAATAGAGGAACCCCCGTAAGAACTTGTATTGTTTATGTTAAGAATCGTCCTCGGTACATTACCCTTGCATTATAATTTATAACATAAATGTATATTGTGACACTGAGTAAATCGTCGAAAATGGACGGCATCGATGTCGCTGTCTCTTTTTTATAATTCTAAAATCGAATTTCTTTCACACCTTTCCTCCTGTTGACATTCGGCGACTTTATCGACGAGTCAGAGGATATCATCATACGATATGCATAGCTTCTTTGTATATACACGTACTAGACTTATTCCATTAGACAAGTAATATTCGCGGATTATACTTCTTGTGTTTCGCATCCCGCTGTATCCACTCGGGTTGATTAATCATTGCAAAGCCATGACATTTTCAAAAATATTGATTTAAATACGATGTGTTCCAGAACGTTTCATATAGCGAAAACGAAAGACACAAAGATGACACATTTTCCTTATATGCTTAAGTATGGCCATTACTTTTGCTTACAATTTTTATGTAGCACAAAGCGTCTATTCAGTTCAAGTTTGGTCTTTTACCAGATGTTGTTTTATAAGATCTAAAACCGGTAGGACGGTTTCATACTTTACACGTATTATAAGAGATACTAATACTACTTGTTCAAATGGTGAGTCATTTGAACAAGGATGCTAAAATTCACCACTTGTGTCTTTCCTTAAGGGCGTTTTAGTATGTGTGATCGTTTCCGCATTGCTGTACTTAATTACCTTGTCGTTAAGGTAGCGCACCTCTAATGGGCACATATCCAAATATAATCTAATTAATTATTTTCTTAATCAGCATCATTTCACTGAACTACATGCAAATTTGTAGGTAGGCTTTCCATGCTTTTTAAAAAAATAAACCGATTTTTTCAAAACCAACCCCACGCTGGGCTTTTGTCCAGTTTATTTTCACCCCTGGGGTATATAAAAGTTCCATTATTCATTCAAATTTCCAAATATGGGCATGCAGTTGGTGTGTACAGATGCTGTAAAGGTGTTTAAAGTTTAAACAAGATGAAATAAGTATTCTTTTACAGACATTTATTTTTTACAAATTGTTATCTATGGAAGAGCGCCATGAAATGTAAGTGATTTCAGCCAAGTAAAAATTGGGTCGGTTAAAAACAAAGTATCATACAATTCAAAATAGTATCATTTACGTCATATTTTAAACTTAGTTTTTATAGAAACACTATATACAGCAAAAATACCAAGAAATAGACAGATTTACCGTTTACTTTTTGAAATAAAAATAAAAATGCAACATGCATGGTTTGTATTTTCAACAGTAAATCACCCAATTTCGCAATAACGTTGTTTAAATTTTAATAATTGAAGAATGTGCATAAAAATTGCAACATATTGAACAATAAATATAGCTTATATGCCAAATTAAATCAAATTACGTTAGAAAATAAATAAAACGCGTCGCAAAAAAGTATACGTCGTCGGCAGGATTCGAACCTGCGCGGGAATATCCCAAAAGATTTCTAGTCTATCGCCTTAACCACTAGGCTACGGCACCTAATAGTAGGCTCTTCAACCTTCGAAGAAATCGCGGGAAATCATTAGAGGTGCGCTACCTTAAACCTAAAACTAACTAACTTGATATCATTAGTGGCGTTAAAGTTATACGGATTTGTATGCTCTTTGAGAAGTAAAAAATTAAATAGGTCCCTGGTTTAGTCCTATATCTCCTTGCTAATGTCACAGCACTGGGTGATTTCTTTGGATTAGCTTTGTCCTTCTAGGTTCATATCGTTTGATATTTTAATTGCTGTCATATCGTCTGCGTTTTTTAATAGATATGCATTTAATTTCTTTTCATTTAGGGATCTTAAATGTATTTTAACGAATTATTAATCATATTAACGTTTAAAACATCTAAGCTTATTCATTCCTAAATGATAATTAACTCTCTAAATTTTGAAATAAAAATTAAATTGGTATTGTGTTACAAATAACAAACATTACTCAAACAAAAATAACTTGAACAAATAATGTAATCTACTATTTTTTATAGTATCGAGGTGAGTGGTGATTACTTTGCATATGCGTTTCCGTCTATATAGGGATAATACACGTTTTCGAGGGCATGATCATCTGCGGTCGCTCAAAAAATCCGTTCCTGCCCGAGTGCGCAGCACGAGGGCAGGAAAGGATTTTGAGAGCGCCCGCAGATGATCATGTCCGAGAAAATGTGTATGTTCGCTATTATGGCATAAACAAATCACACATACCAAAATAAATTAAAATATCATTGAAAACAAATTTTTTGTTCATTCGACATCGACAAAATAATTCGATTATTTCAATACAGTTCAAGGTTGTGTTTTACATATGCCTCACTCGGTCATTATCCGAAATGACGAGGCTTTACCTTCGGATAGGCAGTTTACGATCTAAAATGTATTTAAACAGTGGATTAATGCAAAGTTGAAATGCAGCCGCGCAAATTAAGAAATGAGGAATTATTTTGGAATTTACAGCAGGATCGTTTAAGGTACATAATCACTTAAATTTACAGCATAGTCTTTTGAAAGTGTTGAGTAAATAACCTTAACTTCATTGAATTTTCCAATACAATAAAGCTGTTGCCAAGAAAGTGCAGATAGTATAAGTTGAAAAGTGGATTGAAATAGTCATTGTCATTATCCCTGCATGCATGAGGAAACTAGTGCTTATTCAGTTCCCCATTTATGCTTGGAAAGTCGTCGAACGCCGTCGTCGAAGGCTAGAGAAGGGAAGTAACTGCGTGTGGACCAGATTATGGATATGAAAAACACATTACAGGGCTTGAACGGCATGTGAATCGCCTTGTTAATGCACGATTTCTTCCGTTCAAGCCCTCCTTTTGTCAAGTTTCTGCACCCCACCAGAGGGCATTATAGATAGAGTTTATGCAATAATAATAATTGCTATATAATTATCCTTTTGTCTACTGTTTATATATCGTCGGCGTTTGACTTCTCTTTTTTGTAAGTATTTACTGCTCTGTCATTGTATTTCCTACTCTTTTACATATTTTTATTCTCTTAATAAGTATGGGATAAATACTTACAACTTTTGTAATTGAGCAAGTACTCCGCATGAAAAAAAACAGCATGCAGGAAGAAAAAAAAATCGATGTATTAACGTTCTTACGGACTGTGTAATTTCTTTGCGTTTCACTATTATTTTCGTTGTTCTACTGTTTCATTACCGACTGCGGTTTCCTGCAATTCAATGTTTCCCGTACTTTTATGACATTGGTATATCTCGTGCATGTTTAACTTTCTAAACATATTAACTTATGTTTCCTGAAAATAATCCACCTTAAAAAAACAATATTTATGTCTGTGCGTTCGTATTTTCAGATTTCAGAAATGTTAAAATCGCCTGCGCATCTTGTTAAATTAATATTTAATATTTTATAATTAATATATATATATATATATATATATATATATATATATATATATATATATATATATATGGTAGGTTATTGTTGAGTCGTGGGTTCTTTTTGAGTCGTGGGTATGGACACCGCGTGAAATCTCTCTCGTCTCAACAAAAAACTATTTTCGAGATGGCGGTTTGACACCATCAACAAAATCGATTATTTATTATTATTACAGACAAAAAAATGTTAACAATAAACCAACTAATATTATGACCAAGGATTATATATCATATTTATAATGATTCATAGTCATATATTTATAAAATAATTGTGATCTGACAACTTAATGAAAAATTCCCACCACTCAACAAGAATAAAGCTTATGTGATTTAGCCGTAGGGTGGTTCTAAATGAAAATACCGTAGATAGGAAGATGAAGATAAGTGGGGATATTCAGGACCATTTCAGGTCTCCAGTATCAAATGGCTTCAACAGGTGTCAACATTTCATATAAAGGTTATGAAATTACTCTAACCTAACACCTTTTCGCCATCACCCGCTTGCCAGCCACTATAATATAAGTGTCATTTTCATAGGGGGCGGACGAAAACCCTCCCATTAATAAACATGGGCGGTCAAAAACCCACTCATGAAAAAAACGGGGGAGGACAAAAACCCTCCCATGAAAAAACGGGGGCGGACAAAAACCATCCCGTAAAAGAAATTTAACACTGACAAATATAATTGTTTCACTTAGTGTTGCATTCATTATTCCGACAAAGTTACCCATTGTGTGTTTTGTGTATTGTGTTGTCAGGGGTGTGAAATTGAAAGAAAATGTGTATCCATTAACTGTAAACATACCGCTTTCTAATGTGCATACATATCCGATAATCCAATATAATAACAACATCAATTAAAACATAAAATGAGGCCATTTATAGACAAGTGAATTTAAATTTAGATTGAATGCAAAACGATACAGTACAACGTTTAATCGCGTCATACGCTCATTCATGCAAAAAACGTGCTTTCCGGGAAGTTTCTGAAACACTATTGCGAGAATGAAAGTAAAATTCTGTTAACAACTAACAACTCGTTGGCATGTAACTAATTTGTCTTAATTACTTATTTAATTTATCTTTGACTGTAACGTTTTCAATTGCATTTTTTTGCAGACAATATATTAAGCATACTGTATTGTCAAATATGTCAATGATTCGGTTATTAAGGCCCACTAATCAGCTAATCATAACAATGAACTAGTTATGGCATACAATAAATTATAACAAAATAGCAAACTGTGAATCTGCAACTGCGGACAAAAACCCTCCTGTGAAAGCAATTAAACACCGACAAATGTAATTGCTTCACACAATGTTGCATTCATTAATCCGCAAAATGTACTCAAAATAGCAAACTGTGAATCTTCAACTACTTTTAGTTTTTAATAAGTTTAATCACAGGATCAATGAAAAGCAATTAAACGCCGACAAATGTATTTGCTTCACACATAATTGACGTCAAATGGGTGTAAAATAACAGCATTTCAATTCGGAAATATTTTAATTAGTCAATATATAGTGTAATGTTAACTACTGAAGTGAAGTCACTATTACAAAAAATAAATATCTCTGATAATCGACAACAAAATACAAATGTCGGAAACGACATTCGGATATGACCGATTTCGAATTAAAAATTCATAAATTATCGTTGGTACTTGAATTCGTGGCTCAGATTTCACGGGATGGTTTTTGTCCGGTCCCGTTTTTTCATGGGAGGGTTTTTGTCCTTCCCCGTTTTTTTTCACGGGAGGGTTTTTGTCCGTCCCCGTTTATTCATGGGAGGGTTTTCGTCCGGCCCCTATAAAACTGACGGGAGGGTTTTTATCCGGGAGGGTTTTTGTCCGGCATTCTTTCAAAATACATGTATATTGTGTTCAACTGAAATCACGTAAAATGCAATATAGATACATTATATTATTATTATTATTATTATATCGGATTATTATTATTATATCGGATTATTATTATTATTATATCGGATTTATATAGCGCCTTTTTCATGCAAGAGTGCACATTCAAAGGCGCTTTACATACGAACATTTGACGTATCGCAGATACGAATACATTTTGCAACACTGTTTCAAAACAAATCGATCAAAAGAACTCAATTATACTATAAAACTACTCTATTATACTTATACTATAAGTACTACGTAAAAACATGCACAGTAACCATATATTAGAAAGATCAACAAAACACTATAAAAACTACTACATATGTATAGCTCTAAAACTTAAAATCTTAATCTTAAACTATAAGTACTACGTAAAAAAACATGCACAGAAACCATAGATTAGAAAGATCAGCAAGACAAAACAGGGACAAGGGTAACGTCAGGATACCATTACCACGAGTCCACAAACCCCCAAAGGAATAATTATGCTTCCTTTAAAAGGATTAATTCCAGTTCATACATCAATTATATATCTGCGCTAGATCTTCACCCGATGTTAAGATCATTATTAATCGATGAGCACCTGATCTGTATTAGATGTACATAATGGGATAAATAACGTCATAATGCACCCAATATTCACCAGATGTTCAAATTAAAAATGCAACTACACGCTTGATCTTCATATATATGCAAATATGATACAAACAAATTGATTATATCAATTACGTAACAAGTCCCGATCCTGTACGAAGTAATTTTAAAGCTTGTTCTTATTTCCATTTAATAAAATCGAATCCAATCCATTATGATAATTTTCAATGTCAATCTTGATATCAATATGTTTTTGCTCGATAGTTGTTTGCTGTATTAACGTTATGCAATGTATTGAATTTCTTAACATGCATTCAACATTCGACAGTTAATCATACTTGTCCCATACGTATGGGATATGAGCAATAAAACCATAAACACAATCCTGGCCATAACTTGTTCTGTGAACTCTACGCAAACCTCCCAGTCTTCACCAGTTTTGTAAGCCATAACAAAAAAATCTCAACCTTAACAAGTTCTGTGAACCATAAGCGACATCTGACGTCCAATTTCAAAAGCTTACTATTAAATTCGCAATTCAAAACGGGTACGAATTACTCCCAATTGTGCGGAATCGATGACTGTATGAATTTAGAAATTATGATACAAACCGTGAAATGTAATGTAATAAAACATCAAAGCAATGTCAGATGTTTTTATTCAGTACCGGAGCTGGACGATAATGTATGACACATTTGCAGCATTATCATTACCAAGGTTTAAAGCAACAGTTATTGAATTATCAAAATATCAAAGTGCAACGTGACATTCTCAGTTTCAGCGACAATAACATGTGGTTGTACTTAATAATCACACATGTTGCATATATGTCATAGCACACGAATTGTAAGTTTTATCATCCAAGCTCAAGTGCTTTTTGAATTTTTGTAGGATATATTTTTGGGTAGATTTCATATACTTCTGTTCTTATAAAAACATCTTTTAAACAATTAACAATACAAACAAAACCAAGGGAAATAACGCATATTCCCCATATGGTCCTCTATGAACATACGGAGTTTCATAAACCTACTTTTTTAATTATCGCAAGATCAAGAATGAGACAACAAAGTGGTAAACCCATTGACTCAACCATTGAAACTGCTAATGCACAAACAGAAGAGCGACCATGCATAGTAAAAGTGTTTGTTGGTTTACTGACGTTCAGATAGGTTTACAAAATACATGATACACGTATACATCTTGCACACTTCTTATTCAATCGTTCGCTTAACAAAGAATTTAATTTTAATTTGTTTCCTGTCTTTTGGCACGCATGTTGTACAAATCATAATCTCTGACAGGATCAACAAATCGCATACCGAGCGATCAAATTTGATTGACATGTGAAGCAATATTTAATTGTCTTACCATGCCAAGTACACCCAAATAACCCAGTATATGGTTGTATATTAAACAGCGCATTCGACGGACGCATTACTGATGAATTATCCAGTTGATAAGCTATAAAGTTTTTAAGTATTTCGTTGTTTGTTAGAATATGCATCAACCTTCCAGAAACAACACCAGCTGCGACCGAATAAGGCTGTGACGAAGAATGATTATCTAAGTGTTTGTCAGAATACATTTTAAAGAGATGCTTCTTACAATGATAAATCATCGGCAATTTCTTAATCAAATTTAACATGGTCCAAACAAGTAACATTATTTTGAAAAAAATAAATAAAAAATATGCCTTACCAATGTATCCATCCAAATATTTAAATACCTTATCAGTCAAAAATAATTATTTTGGGATGTCTGCCGTCGTCTTATACCAAAGTGAACACCAGCCAATATCTAGAAGGTATTGATCAAACCCGGCAGGCATTTGAGTAGGTCTTTTAGGCAAAAAGGTCACTTAAAATTCCAGAGTATTTGTAATTCGATTGCGTGCTCAGCATTTATTTACATGTCATGGTATGCGTCTGACCGCATTTTCAAACCAAGTACATTGGCATTTAGAAGTAAAAAAGAAGACAAGTCATACTTATGTGTCTCCTATTTTAGGATCCAATTTCACTGGGCATGTTCAAAACTTTAAAATTTTGAGGGAAATATATTATGTTCACCTTGTAAACAAAAACGCATAATGCGTTTCCATTATGTGAGACCTTTCGTAGATGGTGTTGTATAGGTTGCTTCATTTCTGGGGTTATAGCCGACTCAAACACACCCACATGAACATACACATGTTTCATACGTTAATCGTGATTAAGTCATCGACATATACAGTACTAATATGTCCCAAAAAGACATTGTATTTGGCACGATCAAACCATTTCACATGTTTACTACTACTACTACTACTGCTGCTACTACTTCTACTACGTGTAGTATTACTACTACCACTACAATAACGACTACAACAACTACTATACTACTACTACTACTACTACTACGGCGACCTACGACTACGTACTGACTACTAATACTACTACTAGACTACTGACTGACTACTACTACTACTACTGAATACTTCTAATTCTTCTACTACAACTAATACTACTACCTTAGCTACTACTACAACTACTACTACAACAACAACTACATACGTACTTACTACTACTACTACTACTACCTACTACTACTGACTACTTCTAATACTACTACTACTACACTCGTGATTACTATTACTACAACTTCTACTACTACTTCTTCTACTACTAATACTACCACTACTACAATAAGATATTTTTACATTTACATTTTAATTTAAAGGTGTTTTCATCAGCAGTCATAATATCAAGGTTGTACAACCTGTATCCCTATATCGTTTATTTAAACGTTTAGATATATCGATGACTAAGGTGACAAAGAATGATTAATTTTATTCGATACGATGATTTTGACCTTGCGCAGAACTGTTACGACTTAAGTTGTTAAGCCGAGTATACTTTTACTTGTGTTATACACCGTTCATTAACAAGGGGGAAGGGGGCACGCGTTAATTGGAGCTTACTGGGTTTAACTGAGGTAAGTCTGAACTTACTTCCAAGATGTCGTCGTTTTCGTGTTTTAAGTGGAGGAGAGGTTATTTTCACCCGGTCAACCACTTTATATTTCTTTTAAATTATTACCCCATTTCGGCTCTATGGTGTTTACGCTTCCCTAGGTTTTTTGTTTCAAGATCGTAGACGTCAGGATAAAAAAGTTATTGAAGTGCAATTTAAGTGTAAAATAGAAAAGGTAAAAGCCGGTTCGATACAATTATAAGGTTGTTGTGACCAAATACTACCATTATTGCGATTCAGAGTGTATGAAGAGATTTGGAATACCTGACTCTTGCTAGAAGATGCATATCAGTTGATTTTTGTTTATTGCAAACTTATATTTACTGTTTATTTATATCAATGGCAGTTGACGCGTTTTTCCATAACGATATGATACATGTAAATGTATGTATCTTTTATGTGAAACATTTTGGACGACCATCTTTTAAACAAGTTCTGAGTTGGTGTATATATTATAATCGCTTAATGTGAACTTTAAGTGGATAGAAAAAATTGTGCAAATGCAATTCGCCCCATTGATGCAAAAAGATATCATGTGACATCGAAAATAGAAGACACATGGTTCCTTTTAGCACAAATGGGGCGAATACACGATGTATTTTCGGTATAAGTGATAAATATATACATGTATTTTTTTCTCTCATTGGTACTTCCGTGGATACATATTATTTAAGACTGTTGAATTGCGGAAATAAAGTATTGGCTCACTTTGATAGTTTTTTTATCATGTATGTAACTGTTGAATAAAATTGAAAATGTGTGCAGTTGACATCGTGGGAAGAAATGACGAAACAGAGATAATTGTTCATTTTAATACACAAACGTAAGAAACTGGGATTATGGCATATACGGAACGAGACGTGCAATTAAGTACCACTCATAGCAATTATATGTAGAAATGTATATGTAGACTTTATATAAACTAAAAAAATAACTACAAGCATCAGATGTACATGGTTTTGTTTGCTGCGTGTGTTTTTATTTTCAGTTTTAGTCCGGCTCTGTTTAAGGATTCTTTTTGGCGTATTTTACGTTTAAACTCATGTTGTCCATGAATGGGGGCATGGTATCTCAGTCCTCTGCTAATTTCAAATTCCTAATAACATAAACTGCAACGAAAGATGCACGTATTATCGCCCTCTAACCTGCATCATGAAAGGACAGTAAAATAATGATTAAACAAAAAAGATCATAACAGAATAAGGTCAACACGTCATAAAAAAACATTAATTAATTCAAATATTTCTGAAAAGTGATGATAATTATTCTTTTATCTTGCACATCAGCCACCCCACAACACATCTTCTTGCAAAATCGGTGTAAAAACTTATAGTGCACCACATAATATGCTATTAAATATATAAAATATTCAAGTACACAAATAAACTTAAGTAAAATGGGTAGTTATTTCGTGCCAAGCTATTAAACATAGAAAGAAAATTTTGTCATTTGGAAACAATTTTTTGGGGCAATAAATTAGTTATGAGAGATAAAACATGAAACAATCATGAGTTTAGTTTTATTTTACTGTACACGTTCGTAAATAATGTGTATTATTAAGAAAATGAAATTTGTACATCCAATTTCTAGAACGTCACGTGAGTAGACAACAGATTTGAAGACGGTCTTCCTTCGATAACCTTTTTACCCGACGTCTACGATCTTAACACGCGGGAAGCGCAAACACTTTAGAGCCGAAAGTGCGTTTTCATTTAAAAGAAATATAAATATATAGTGGCTTACCGGGTGAAAATATTCGCTTCTCCTTCACCTAAAATACCAAACGACGCCATCTTGGAAGTAAGCTCTAATTAACCTAACTTAAGCCAAGTAGGGTCAAGTTTACGTATGCCCCCCGCCCCTGGTTAACGAATTGTTTGTACTAGCGTCAATATACTTTTTCTTTTTTTAACGTTCCAATGCGGCGACCTAATTTCATTGAATTGTATGATTCCTATGTGTATTTTTAGGTACTATTGAGCTTATTCACATTTTTTTTTTCGCTAATGGTATCGCAAATTAAAATACCATACAATATTTTGAGTGGGACTGTGAGATCATTTAACTGCATTAAATTAAACGTTTCTAAAATAGGAAGAGTAACTTACATGTAACCACTGACCGGTTATTCCAACATGTTCTTTGTGCACGTGAATATGACACTCTCCTGATGAGAACCGGAAGTTCCCCAAAGTGGCCAGGGTTTCATGTGAAACATTTCCATTCCTGGACTTATCTATCCAGACCTCGAGCAAAATCGAGTCACCTTCAAAGTGCGCTTTAGAGATGGAGTCAAGAAGCCGCAAGGTCGAATTCGGCCGGTTGTACGTGATCACGATGATTCTGAGGTCCACCGGCGTTCTTTGGGGCGCCGTCACGAGTTTGCATCTGCCCAACTCTGACATGTTCTGCGTTACCGAATTCCAGTTAAGAAACTCTCGGTCAACAGTAACCTGTCCGAACAATTGAGTGATTATTCTGTTCTCGTTCACCATCACATCAACTGAGGCAAATACTAATACTAACAATGTTACACAGAATCCGCAAAGAATCTTGCTCTTTATCGTCGTCTTATTTCCTAACAAGTATCTTCTTCTAGTACAATAATATCTGGAAAACATATTCAAAAACTTTACATGTATACTTTTATTAATATACAACTCTATATTCCGAAACTTTGGGAAAACATCACATCTTGATTATTGCGTTTGTACTTGCTGAAGCGCAGCTGGTAACAGCTTAATCAATGTGTTCAAATGCAGACGATCACTTGCTTGAACCAATATATGTATTTATTATCGTTGTGTGAATGAATAAACTGGTTATACAGGTTTTTTAAGGTGATATATGTCCAATGATGCGGAAATCAAGATTTCCTCGTGCACATATTGGTAGGTTTAGTCATTCGACAGGCAAGCAGGGTAGAGCGAAGACTCGATTTAAATCGTTTTATTTAGTTATGCTCTGTTTGTGTGTTGATGTTAATATTATGTTTTATGTGTTTCAGTGAGTTTTATGAGAGCAGACGGATGACTGACTTGAGATAGAAAGCGGCATTTGTTCCGGACATTTTACCATTAGATTTACATGGTTTTCTAAAAAGAATACTTAACGTTTACGATATAGTAACAGCTGATTATTTGTAGATTTCTCTAAAATTAGAGGTTTCAGGAGGTGATGAAGGCACCTGGACACCGGTCTTGACCCATGGGTCCTCATACGTCCCCCTGCCATTAAAAGAAAAATGAAAAATGAGCAGTAGGGTTGCGTATCCCGCTTGCGGTTACACCTGAATCGTTCGTTACCACCGATTATTGTTTGGGGTGTACGTGAAGTCATGTGCACTTCTCTTAATTAATGGTAATGAATAAATCTTGTAATTATCGCAGCTGCTTTTATCAAAACTAATTCTGCACTTTATGTTCTTTTCGCGAATAGGCGTTGTGGATGGGCATATGGGGCGTCCTCGGTGCGCTTTGGGCATCGGCGGCGGACGGGCGGTTGTTAGGGCCGTGGCGTCCTTGGTTGGGCTTGTGATTTTGAATTGTGTAGTTAAATTGTGCAATTGTATGATTTTGAGTTTAGGCTTGACGTCTGATGGGTATTAATAATATTCAATTATTCACATGTAAAGCATGAGCATTTTTAATGATACGTATAACGACGTGTTCTACAGAATGGATTTAGTATCGTTTCAGTTCTTCAATATATGAGAAGGATGTCGCAACGTTTACTGACGTCTCGAGACTCTTCAACTGAGCGGTGCCATTGGGGTCGATATCTGTTGCACATTGAACACATACAATCGTCAGAAAATTTGTTTCTTGCATTTATGTGTAGAAAGCCCTGTCAGATACAAACACCCACTCCGTGCGTGTGTTTCAAGAAATAAAATACCCTGCTTGTCATGACACATAAACAAATGTGTTTGTTTTTATTCTAAATGGTTAGATGATAAATAATTTATGTTTGTCATAAAATGTAATGGAATATAAAACATAACAAGTATCCTTCTCAATATGTTCATGCACTGTGAACGAGTCAGGGTAATGACTGTATTAGCATTGACTTCACGCTTCATTTGAATCACTCTTTATGAATGGCTGACACACGGTAGATTTATTTTATGTAAAAGCAGGGGCGGCTCCATGATTTTCTGTTTTTGGGGATAAACTGATCAGTCCCAATGTCATTATTGGCTAATTATCTTGTACATTGTATTATCAAATTCGGGTTACAAGATAACAAGCTTAAAATTGATATTATCATATAAAGGAATAGAACGCGCTGCTGTGATATATTCACTAACTTCTTGCAATTTGGTTACAAGTAAAGTGGCGTCTAAGCATACTTTAACAAAAGTTTACAATGAGACTTTGTAATTTGTAAATTTTATATTATTTTGTTGTCAGAAATATTGGGTATTAACTCATATTGCTACGACATGTGTGGCTAGAAATGTTTCTATTTTAATAGATTTTTTTTTACCCAAAATATAAACGCTTCAGTCGTTACATTGCAAATTTGTATTGTTAAATTAAAGTTTTAGTGAAGTCATTGAGCAGTTCAAATTAGATGATAATAATAATAATAGTAATAATAATAATAATAATAATAATATTATTATTATTATCATTATATTATTATTATTGATATTATTAATATTCTTCTTCTTCTTCTTCTTCTTCTTCTTCTTCTTATTATTATTATCATCATTATTATTATTATTATTATTTTTTTATTATTATTATTATTATTATTATTATTATTATTATTGATATTATTATAATTGATATTATTATTATTATTTTTATTATTATTATTATTATTATTATTATTATTGATATTATTATTATTATTTTTCTTCTTCTTGTACTTCTTCTTCTTATTATTATAATTATTTGTATTGTTATTATCATTGTTGTTGGGGCGTTCTTGTTGTGTCAGCCAATAAGAACAAGCGCAATGCACGCCAGTCATCATATGAGTTCAAAGTAGTAAAGTAGTAATATTTAATGTAAATGTCTTGCATCAATCTGACGAAAACTGCAGCAAGTTTTAACATTTCATATTGACGAATTCTAAATGTTGAATTCGGTATTTGTATTTGGAAATGTCATAGTCTTAGGTTTATTTACATGGTTATGTTGGCAGTATCTAGAATAAATGTTTTTCACTTAAACAGACTTAGCGGCGGTAACAGCATGTATTCATAAAGTGACAAACTTAACCACATGTTTTGCCAATTACATAGGTAGACAGTGTACACTTGTCTCAAGTATTTCCCTATACACATATTTCCTTTTTTAATGTCATTAAAGGATTTATCTGTCAAAACTATAACATTGCAAGCACAATATGATTGAATGACATATGAACAGTCGGAGGCGATACAATTTATCACAAAATGAAATGAATGAAATAAGATCGTGTCGAAAAGGATACCATTTTTTATTTAGTGTGAAACTGCTAGTTGTGCATACAGAAATACCACATAGCTTGACGTATTTGTTTAATAGCGGAGCTAATTAAATGCAAAGCCTTATTCAACATTTCAATGACATTCCGCCGTAAACAATTTCCGCGCTAAGGAAGTAAAAAGGTAACATAATTCGTCTTTCCAGTAAATTTACACATTGAATAGATTGAATAGAATTTATCCCACTTTTACCGCGAATTCGGTTGATTTAAGCCGTGTTGATTAAATTTCTGGTATAATCAACGGCACTTGCTACGTTGTTAGGCTACACTGTAAAAAAATGTAGTTCCTTGTATATAACAACTAAATGTTATATCGATGTTATTAAACTTTTAGATTTGCAATTCAATATGAATAAAATTCACGGCTCTTTGTCACAGAACGATATTCTGATTTTAAAAACTGATTGTTTGATCAGCGGTTATTTTTGGAACGCGGAGTAATACACTGACCTTGAATACACTACAGTCATTATCAAAGTGCGACAAACACACGTGAAAACGCAAAATTATCCAGTTAAACTTATTTTGATAAATAAAAAGGTTTACTGAATAAAAAAGTTGGATAAATAGAATAATACGTTAGTCTCAATAAACTTATAACGTGAACCGAGTGTATTGTGGTATTAAGTTACATACTGTTTTTGTGTGATTGCTGGTAAAATATATACAACTGTATACACAAAACCCTCGAACATATTCATAACACTGTCAGGATAAATAACATGATAACTGCACCATCAAATATCTTTATATTTTCGTGCGAGTACTCTCCCTTGAAGAAAAGAAAAGCTCTTACATGGTTGGTACCAATCTCTTGCACGACGGTTACATTACATTCACCTCTATGTTGGGCTCAGAAGGTTACAATACACTAAATGATCGCTTCATGTAGGGCTGTACTCTCTAAAAAAATATCATAGTTGACAGGAAGGCATGTTTTACACTTTTTACCAGTATTCGGGTGTTATCTTGCGGAGATAATGGTAGGGCATGAATAGGTGTTCACTACTGAATCTCTGAAATATGATACACGTGAAGACTATAGTAAACCATTGCACTAGGTTACATTCCACTTAGAAACGGCCGAAAAAAAGTTGCAAAAACAGTCGATTTTGATTTGTGTCAAGTTCTTTCTTGCATTGTACATGACATATCTTTTTTATTGCATAAATCGATTCCGCTTAGAATGGCCTTTAAGAAAAGGTATTGTTATGGGGGTCTCTATGTGCAAAATGTTGCATTTATTTTCGCTCAAAGTTGTCGCTTTTACATTGAATTATATAGGGAAACTATTTAGTGTATTATGACCTAAACGCAAAACCAGGCCTAGTCACAAAGGAGCTGTATTTACAGAAAATCATCATTTTTTTAGTGGGATATGACGCGATTTGGCAAATTTCACGGAATAAATGCGTTTGTTTCACGAATTTAATGAGCATCGTGAGTTTTTAAGAAGAAAATACGTTTTCAGAGGAAAATAAGAAGAAAACCGTACAAAAACTCGTCTTGAGCATCTCAAATCGCAACAATTTGTGCTGAAAGAGCTCATGAACACGTTTTAATAGTTGTTTACTTCTTTTTCTACATAGCTTGTAACAATATTCCAGTATTTTGACCGATTGTTATTATTTAGGGTAATCGTTTTACACCTGAACGCCCGTTATAAATCAAAGCTCCGAACGCGAAAGCCACATGGCTTATCAGGCGTTATAATAAAATGCATTTTCAAGCATTTCTACGTGAAAGATCGGTCTGAAAATTGGCATGCACATAGAAAATAGGTTTATAAATATCGAGAAGTGCTTATTTTTCGCGATGTTAACAGTAAACGTTGTCTAAACGCAAAACCAGGCCTAGTCACAAAGGAGCTGTATTTACAGAAAATCATCATTTTTTTAGTGGGATATGACGCGATTTGGCAAATTTCACGGAATAAATGCGTTTGTTTCACGAATTTAAGGAGCATCGTGAGTTTTTAAGGAGAAATTCGTTTTCAGAGGAAAATAAGAAGAAAACCGTACAAAAACTCGTCTTTAGCATCTCAAATCGCAACAATTTGTGCTGAAAGAGCTCATGAACACGTTTTAATAGTTGTTTACTTCTTTTTCTACATAGCTTGTAACAATATTCCAGTATTTTGACCGATTGTTATTATTTAGGGTTATCGTTTTACACCTGAACGCCCGTTATAAATCAAAGCTCCGAACGCGAAAGCCACATGGCTTATCAGGCGTTATAATAAAATGCATTTTCAAGCATTTCTACGTGAAAGATCGGTCTGAAAATTGGCATGCACATAGAAAATAGGTTTTTTAAGTATCGAGAAGTGCTTATTTTTCGCGATGTTAACAGTAAACGTTGTCTTATAGGTTACAATACACTAAATGATCGCTTCATGTAGGGCTGTACTCTCTAAAAAAATATCATAGTTGACAGGAAGGCATGTTTTACACTTTTTACCAGTATTCGGGTGTTATCTTGCGGAGATAATGGTAGGGCATGAATAGGTGTTCACTACTGAATCCCTGAAATATGATACACGTGAAGACTATAGTAAACCATTGCACTAGAAAAGGTTACATTCCACTAAGAAACGGCCGAAAAAAAAAGTTGCAAAAACAGTCGATTTTGATTTGTGTCAAGTTCTTTCTTGCATTGTACATGACATATCTTTTTTATTGCATAAATCGATTTCGCTTAGAATGGCCTTTAAGAAAAGGTATTGTTATGGGGGTCTCTATGTGCAAAATGTTGCATTTATTTTCGCTCAAAGTTGTCGCTTTTACATTGAATTATATAGGGAAACTATTTAGTGTATTATGACCAGAACGGACTATTGTTATGAAAGCGTCTCATTCATGTCATGATCATACCAAGCGTTCATCATTGAGGTTACAGTATACTAAACAATCTCTTGCACGACGGTTACATTGCATTCACCGCATTAAAGAAAACCATCACATACCATGATATCTTATATCAGTCTTAATTCATTATTATAACATTGATATGGTTTTTTGATGTTAAGAAACCAACATACATACACACGTCGAAGCATGCGATCTTAAATATCCAATCAAATATACATTGAATGCGTTTGTTCAGTTTTAGCTATTTGGTAGACAAAATGGCATCCTGAGCCTTACGCAGAGTTGTATGTGAGAGCAAGGAACGACAACTCTGCGTGGAGATTGGGTTGGTACGGCTATGTATCTTCAATATTGCATTTCTGTTTTCTTCATCATCATCATCATCATCATCATCATCATCATCATCATCATCATCATCATCATCATCATCATCATCATCATCATCATCATCATCATCAGTATCGTCGTCGTCGTCGTTGTCGTCTTCGTCATTATCATTATCATTATTATCATCATCATCATCATCATCATCATCATCATCATCATCATCATCATCATCATCATCATCATCATCATCATCATAATCATCATCATCATCATCATTATCGTCGTCGTCGTCGTATTCGTCATTATCATTATCATCATCATCATCATCATCATCGTCATCATCATCATCATCATCATCATCATCATCATCATCATCATCATCATCATCATCATCATCATCATCATCATCATCATCATCATCATCATCATCATCATCATCGTCATCATCATCATCATCATCATCGTAATCATCATAATCATCGTAATCATCATCATCATCACCGCCATCATCATCGTCATCTTCTTCTTCTTCGTCGTCTTCTTCTTCTTATTCTTCTTCTTCCCAATACTGTACAAAATCAATCTCTGGGGCATAGTCGTACAGGGTGTATGGGGCAAGGCAAAGTGCGACGTTCAAGTATGAGGTGTTTAAAGCGAATACAAAATACATATACTTGGGGAATAAAGGTCCAATGAAAAGTCCTACCTTGAAAGCTTCGATGCTTTCTACTTTGACCTTGGGGTAGCTTATGTGACAGATGGATTGCAGATGGGAAATAAGAATGGTATTTGGGACAAACCCATAAGCGCCGACTGTCAAAGGTAGGAAGAACTGTGATTCGGGGTGGTCTAACAACTGTTGTGTTATCCCATACCCTATCACTAGATGAATCTGGTTATACGTTTCTGCAACGTAGGAAAGCTTTATGCTGAAATAATCGAGCAAATGCATCTGCTGGATGTGTAGTCGCCTTTTTCTCAGCGAGCCTTTCGTCTTGAACAGTTTCTAGTGTTTCTAACTTTGTGGCAGTAGATTGGTCCCAGACGGTTCTTTAATATACTAGGAGCGGTCTGATAAGAGTTTTGTGTGACTGACACTTAATGTCTTTGGGGTAGCTTGACAGATTTCTTTGCACGAATACCAGGGAGTTGTTGACTTTCTTTGTTGTTGATTTAATCTGAACTTTCTAGACTATGTTGGTAAATACGTTTCCGCAAATTAAATAAACCCATTTTCTTTTTTTAAGTTGTGATTTGCGGGTAGTGAGGATATTTAAGATTGGGTTCTGTTACGTGTAACTTGGACTATTGCATATTTACGTGAAGCAGATCGAACTTGTGTTTTTTTGTGATTCCGTTTCAGACCATTTGTTGCATTTCCATGAAATCTATGTGGAATCAGGTGCCAAAGCAGTCGCAAGTAACACTGTATGGATTGATCTAAACTGAATAAGGAAATTTTACACAAGAAAACTTGTAGTTTGATCATGGTTTGGGGTGGCAGCCACCTGTCATGGACATCTTGTGAGCAGATACGTTCCAACTATATTATTTTTTTGAATTGTTATTTGGTTTGAAGGACCGAAGCAAGAGATCTACAAACGTGAGTAAATGAACATGTCAATGGTATGACTTCATAGCGGACAGGGTAGCTCTGGTCCGGTGCTACTTTGGTCGCATATAGCATAAGACTCATTATCGCGTCTTATTTCATATTCACAGATCTGTGTGCTCTACAATACAGATTTATCTCAACATGTTATAGCGATACTTTTCGACCGTAGTAAATGTATTTAAAGTATTGCGTTGTTGTTCTTTTGATTTTTATTTAACTTGTTGTTGCACAGGTTCTCTTTCTTATCACAATCGGACAATATAACTTCAAATCCAATTGGAAGAAACACTGCCGTTCCCATACATTGAAAAAACACAACATATAGAACGAAAAACAACGCCGTATTTAGATTTAGATTTTATTATTTTTATTATTATTAATATTATTATGTATTAATACAAAATTATATAAAACACAAACACGCAAACCAAAAGGTTAATTTTTGTTTCAACATTAAATAAATTGGAATGTAATGTAAGGAAAACACGTTAACAGGCGTCAGGTGATTACATAATGACACATGAAACATACGAAATCTACCGAGTAAACGAACGTTTGGACAAAGAACAAATATGTTACAAAAGCAGTTATTAGTAAAATCAGATTATCTGTTTAAAGCGAAACATTATATTCACCTGTGATAAACGTTTATCATTCTCCTTCATATATAATAATAAACCCTGTTTTACAATAATATAAATCTTGAAAATACTATTAAAGTGATCTAAATCGGACATCTAATGAATGGAGTCGATTATACTATGATTAATTTCGACTGTACTTTTTACCAAGAAGACCAATAGGACTCTTGGCGCTTTCCTGGGTTGAAGGTTTCATGGCTTGAACCTGTATTGTTTTTCAGCTGAGTGTCACCATGCCCAATCACGATCGTGATTTCATAACAACAGCATTTTGTTTGTACTTTTCAAGAATATTTAAGACTTTATTCTTGAGATTTACACCCCAACCAAACATCAATCTCCCCGTCATATTACAATTTAGACTATCGTTGGGCAAAGTTTCATGAAGGGTGGGGAATACATGTGACCTCTATAGCGTTAATAAATTTGAATATTCGAGTTGGATCTTTGTTAAAGATACCATGTGAACCAGCTCAACATTGGTTGATAATTCATAGCTTTCGACAAAGTTTCGTAAAGATTAAATCAAACACGTGCCCGCTTAAGTGTTAAAAGGCTTTATATTGACGACGCAGTATTTATGACAAATGGCGGACAAAACGCGATCATAAACAAGCACACTTGAGCCCCAGATGAGATCAAAAATATGATTACACATATATCATCAACTAGAAGTAAAGCTATAGAATAGTTAGTCTATTTAAAATGTATATGCTAATTATGGCAGCAATGTTTTTCTCATAATTTAAATGTTGTAAACAAAGTACATGTATACACAAGTATCATAGGAATGGCCATGGTGCATGCTTGGGATATACCAGACAAAACACTGGAAGAAAAGCATTAAAGGGATCTTTTCACGGTTTGTTAAATTGACAAAATTGAAAAAAGCTGTTTCAGATTCGCAAATTTTCGTTCTAGTTATGATATTTGTGAGGAAACAGTATTACTGAACATTTACCATAGTCCAATATAGCTATTATATGTATCTTTTGACTATTTGAAAACCTAAAAATTATACAGCGTTGAAACGCGAAACGATTGAATAATTTGGAGAGTTCTGTTGTTATCGTTTAAATTAACGAAACTACGAAGATTGCTTATATATGGTATAAAATACTTATTCTGTGTATACTCGGCATAATAGCCGAGAGGGCCTATGCGTTTTACTTCAGACTAACTCCAGGACTCCGGGGGTCACTGGTTCGAGCCCTGGTACCGGCTACTTTTTTTCCTTGTTTTAATTTTATTCTTGATTTTTTACTGAAGCTTTTCAGATTTAATGTTTACATTTATCAATATAAAGAATTTAATGAAAACTTCAAAATATGCTAAAATCTGTGAAAAGGCCCCTTTAAACCAATAAAGTATGTGACTCTTGGGAGCAATCTGTGGATATATATATATATAAACAAAAATGTGGCTACTAATAAAATGCGATGCACAGCCATGATTTATCATGATTAAATGCATGGTTTTTGTATAAAGATTCTTCAAGACAAACTCAACGCCGTCACGCCTTCTTGTCCGACTGTTTAAACAATATCCCCATGCAATTCACGCACTAGTCAAATTGGTCATGGATATTTTCACGACCTCATTTTGCTTTAGCACAAATCTTTTGGACGCGTCTCAATATTTGCTTTTTAACGGCAAATAAAAACATGTATATTCACACATCGATTGCGTTGAAATGTGACACGTTTTTATTCGTATGGAAGATGAATACGAGTAACTTATTAGTTACAATGTAAACATAAATTATTGCCAAGCTAACGCTGCGTTGTCCGCACTTCAGTTTTTATAACAACTCCCCTGTTGTCAACATATGCAGGTTCGGAAGGCAAACTCTGGTCATCAAGTGTCCAATCTAATACCAAATTGCGCTGTTCGTCCGTTTTTCCCCTGCCCTCGCCCGTGGAATGTAGACCGTCCTCGTACCAGTTGAAGGTCAAACCTCTGTGGTCTGAAATTACATATTTGAACATTCGTTTGTTTTGTGGTATTAACACGTGATATCTCCACAATAATTGTACCAACATTTTAAAGTTGCATTTTGCTTTGTTAATAACCACTTAGTTAATGTTGAGATCATGATTTTATATGTTATGTTTAAACAACAAATGTGTTGATGTTGTCGACATTTTGACGAAGGTTAAAGGCAGAAATGTAACTTGACAAAATACATTATCAGAGGACCTTTTTATATACAAGAGGGCAAAAGGTCATACGGTGAGACATGAATGAACTCAATTGTTTTGAGTAGGCAGTGTTCACAATAGCTCACAATAGTCTTATAAAGGTCATAGCTTCAACACCTGGCAGGCATGTTTTGAATGAACCACAATCATTTTCAAGCTCAATGCACATATCAGAGCATAAGGCATACGCACACAATAATGTATTTCTGGTACGCCGACTGAGAATTGTTTGTGTTTGTAATTTTAATTGTTTAAGTATAGTCATGATAATATTTGATTAAAAAGGCGAAAACTATTGTACAGACACGTGAACAACGGGTATTGCCAATCCATTTCTCTTCAAATAAAAATAAAAATATTGAAATGACAGGATAACAGTTATCAACGATATACCTTATTGATATTGATAACTCGAAGGATAAAGCGTTATTTCTTTATAGATAAAAGCTTTTATCAGATTGTGTTTGTTTCTGATAAATCTCTAAGTTAGCAGCAAGCGGAGGATTAACACAAAATCAAATGTTATATTTAATTTCACGTTACATTTGTAATAATCAAATTAAAAATGAACACATTATTGTATAACTATGGTAAATTTAAGTATTGTTTAAAACTAAATAAAAAATAGAATAAGACGTTTACCTATTAAACCATATTTTTCAGATGTGTTATCAGAACAAACCATTTTTGCTTAGGTCATAAACGTACCAATTGTTTTAAGATAGCCACAAATGGACACACCGTGGCTGCCAGATGGTAAAATATGTAAAGCCACTTATCTAATTAATGGGAGAAACCATAAGATCATTTTAAGACAAATGTACCGACCAAATTTAATAAATATTTGGCAATACATGAAAACTATATAGTGTTTATACCCGTTTTCTTTCATTTGACATAGTGATATAGGTTTTGGTTCCACGTGGTAAGTTTTGACTCGATACACATATAATGTAACAAATGATCTAACAAAGAGTGTTCACATGCTTTTTCTTAAAAATTACTTAGTCACCTAATGTTCGGCCGAAATTGAGTTTTGAACCGAGTCGCAATATAATCGTAGTAAATGTTTTAATCATGTTTCAACAAGTGTTTACATGACACATGTTTACGACGTGTTACCAATGACGCACGAAGGACGAAAGGCGATATTAAAAGCTCTCTATAAGAACGTTGTTCTCATGTGAGCTATAAAAACGCGTACATCCATGGTACGTGTATTGGTTATAATACCTATGGTATTTTCCAATCTTCAATAGGTAAGCATTATTATAATTAGAAGTAATTATCCGTTACGAGAATAGAATGTCAAAAATATATACACATATTGAAACTTCGCCTGCGCCACACGTTGTGATGAAGACTATGACTTAAGAAACTGAGCGCTCAAAAATATAGCAACAGATGTTGTCAAATGCCAATTTTACTATTACATTATTTAGCCTGTTACTAGATATAGAACAACAATATCGGACCTTTAGAAAGTACGTGTGCACATACATATACGAATCGAATAATTCTATGTTACCGACTGCATTTAGTGCGTAATGTATTCTTAATATGGATGCTACATGACTCCGACTATACACTGCAATTATCATTACCTTGAAAATTCGGATACACTGTATATTGCTGGTTCTTCCAGGTATAGTACAGGTATTCCATTTCCCACATTGAGTCCGCCTCGTTAGTGGATAGGAAAGATTTGTACCAGATTGTAGCCTTATGTTCGGGGACATACGGGACGGACTGGTTGTTCTTCTTTACTTCCGCCAACCAGTCTGAAAATCTTTTTTCATATTACATCAGTTTAATCATACGCTAACGTCGAGTAAAATTGGATACACGGGCTTTCCAAAATATATTCTACCAAAACTATTATTTTTTATATTAGAAATTGAATGAGCATAACAGTGGTTCTCTAAGTTAAAACGCATGTCAAACATCATGTTACTTTCTATTAGGATCAGCGTCGTTGACAATTGAATATTTATAAGTGAATATGGTACATGTACGGTAACACCAGTAGGGGACTTAAATATATATGTGTCATAGCCTGTAGAACTGAACATTCACGTAAGTGAAATCATTTCAAGATTAAACCAATTAACAACACGCAGATTGATACAACGGACAATACTCCGACCGCTAGAATCAAAGTTTTGTAATTGAACCAATATCAGCTTTAGTATTGTTAAGAATCACTTAAGCAAAATATTTATTGAGAGCGCGTTGAAATTTTACCGACGTTACTGGTATGATAAAATTAAAATGTTCAATATGGCCACAGCAGATAAAAAATCTCCTTCTCCTTGCGGCAATGCTTTTGAAAACAAATCAATGTTTTCTTAGTGTGGTGAACAGCCATCCAATGATCATTTATGTGAACACTATTTGAAATCAATTATGCGGTCACTTACATAACACAATTAAAATTGTTATGCAATGAGGGTCGTATATTGCAATTTCTAATATGTTTTTGTTATACCGGGGTAAATAGTTTTTAATGATTTGAAAGTTTGCTAAAGCCATTTTTTGCTTATACAAACATGAATTAAAATCCAGGTCCACCAATGTTTTATTAGGCCTTAAACTTTTACAGCGTTTTCATGACCTCACAAATATGCCATAAAAGTCCAAATTTAGCAGCAACAGTAAGAAAACCGTTAAAACCTTTACATTCTTATACAAACAAGTCACATTTATATTTGAAACCATACAAATTCATAATGATAAAATCTAATGAATATCAACACCTGATGAATTTCTGGTTAAATTAAAATATATAATTTTAGTTTTTTCGCAAATAAAAAGTCTTCAATTTAATATAAAACATTAAGTTATAGTGTGGTGCTAACCGGCACATAGGTTTCATCCAAACTTAATCAAATTATTCATGAATTAATAAAAATAAAGAAAGTAAAAACGAGGTCGCCATTGACGTTTGATCGAAACTACAGTCCAACAGCATAAAGCAGAAAAGCACAAACGTAATTGGCAAACAATACTCGTGTTTAATACTTAAAAGGCTTTAGGCTGCAATGTCATGTTTTAGTAGTTCAACTAGTCACGCAAATAGACAGAAAATATTTCAGAGTGTTTGATCGTTTCGAACGCAGATAGGACGTTGTTTTTTTCTGATGTTATGTGTGTGTTATGCACGTGTACCATGTCTTGTGTGTAAAAAAAAGGAAAACAATCTACAAGCTTGTAATTGCATAAAAATTAGTTGTAATGTGCCGCAAAGAAAGATTGGTATAATAAAATATTTTATTTAGGTTATTAAAGATACAAAAATATGCGACAAAAATCAAAATATTCACTCATATCAAGTTGCATCTACATACCTATGCAACCACACCCGCACGTGACCCAGAAATATTAAAGTGTCGTGGAGGCTTATTGAAATTCGTCTACGTAGTGCAAGACTTCAAACAACGCCCTAAAAGTTAAATTGTTATCTTCTGTTTTTTGTTTCAGAAATTAAAACTAGAGCTTTGTCACAGACGTGACGTATACCCCACATGCTGCATTGACACAGACTATTTTGCATGCTGTCTTCACCAAACAAGAGAAGCTAATGTATGCGATTTTTAAGAATTATAATGCCATTACCATTTATGGCCATTCTGACATTTGAACTCTTGAATTCTTTTGCATGACACGCCTTCCAATGACTACCGAGTAATTTTAAATCCCAAAAGGAATGAAATAGTTATGAGCCGAACCAGCTCATTTATGGCCTTTTTTGACGTTTGAACTCCAATTGTGACATTGACCTTAGAGATATCGACGTTATTCGTTCGTATGACACACCGTCCAATGATTGTGAACAAATGTACAGAGTAATTTTAAAATCTCACAATCAATGACATAGTTATGGCCCGGACAAGATAAGTAATGGCCATTTTTGACCTTTGAACTCAAAGTGTGACCTTGACCTTAGAGATATTGACGAAATTCTTTTGCATGACACACCGTCAAATGACTGTGAACGGATGAACCGAGTAATTTTTAAATCTTACAATGAATGACATAGTTATTGCCCGGACAAGATAATTTATGGCCATTTTTTACCTTTGCACTCAAAGTGTGACCTTGGAGATATTGACGTAATTCTTTTGCATGACACACCGTCCAATGATGGTGAACAGATGAACCGAGTAATTTTTAAATCTTACAATGAATGACATAGTTATTGCCCGGACAAGATAATTTATGGCCATTTTTGACCTTTGCACACAAAGTGTGACACTGACCTTGGAGATATCGACGTCATTCTTTCGCGCGACACACCGTCAAATGATGGTGAATAAATGTGCCAAATGATTTTAAAATCTCACAATGAACGACATAGTTATGGCCCGGACAAGCTCATTAATGGCCATTTTTGACCTTTGAACTCACAGTATGACATTGACCTTGAAGATATTGACGTAATTCTTTCGCGCTACACACCGTCCAATGATGGTGAACAAATTTGCCAAATGATTGTAAAATCTAGTAATGAACGACATAGTTATGACCCGGACAAGCTCATTTATGGCCAGTTTTTACATTTGAACTTAAAGTGTGACCTTGACCTTGGAGATATAGACTTATTTTTTTTGCTCGACACACCGTCTAATGATGGTGCACAAATGTATCAAATGATTTTAAAATTTCACAATGAACAACATAGTTATGGCCCGGACAAGCTCATTCATGGCAATTTTTAACCTTTAACATCAAAGTGTGACCTTGACCTAGGAGATATAGACGTAATTCTTTCGCGCGACATACCGTTCAATAAAGGTGAACACATGTGCCAAATGATTTTAAAATCTCACTATGAACGACAAAGTTATGGCCCAGACAAGCATTTGAACTTTGAACTCCAAGTGTGACTTTTACATTGGAGATATAGACGCAATTCTTTCGCGCGACACACCGTCCATGATGGTGAACAAATGTACCAAGTCGTTTTAAAATCTAACGATAAATGACACAGTTATGGTCCGGACAAACATTCTGTTAAAAACGCACTAAGTGACCCCGTGACCTAGTTTTAACCCGGCATGTCCCATATTGAAACTTGACCTAAACATCATCAAGATACAACTTGTGACCAAGTTTAGTGAAGATCGGATGAATTTTTGGAACAGACCGACCGATCGACAGACAGATAGACAGACCGACCGACAAAGTGACTCCTACATAGCCCCCATTACCAATGTTGCGGTTCAAGTGTGATTGTGTGTTAAGCATACCATTGAGTAATCTATATATACAGGTAATCAAATATATTTAGATGACATGTTTTAACTTTATTATGATTCACTTGCTTTAGTTTATTTTGCGAAAACTCTTATCTTCAGTGCCAGTGATAAATCGGTTGAATATGACAGACTAATGTAGCTGTACGTTTAAATTGCGAGCCCTGTGTAAACAAGTGCAGTCTGAGAGCAATAACGAGTGCGCATTTGTTATGGTGGAATTGTTGCTTAACGACAAAAATTTGCTTTATAGACTGTTTATCACTTGACGCTATAACGTTTCTAGCCAGATATTACTTCTCATAATTTGAAAATAAGCTTATACAAAATAACGAACTAATAAGTTTGAGTAAATTCAACAAATACAGTTTAAAAATATGAATTTACATTAATCTTATTTTTTACAAGAACCATGAACACTCCGCGAAACCTAGCTTTCAACGTTCTTGTTATTAATTAATAATTTAAATAATTGCACAACCTTAACCTATAACTAAATGAAAGCCAATAGACCAATCAATGCAGTGAGATTAAAGTTGAACAAATGGACTCAGTTCTAAACCGATGTCTTCAACGCAATATCATTACATGTCTTCAAAAAGGGATTTTGTGTCCCGTATTTGACAAACCAAAAACAATTGACAAAATCGGAATCATTATAACCTTAAACTTTGATAATGAGCGAAGGACACAAATAAAATATCAATAAACATGTTTGATAACGAGAGTAAGAGTTTCTCTTTTTGTATTAATTTGTATTTGTATATATATAATAGAAGTAAAAACACGTGTCTGGGATTTTAAATATATATTGATTTAGCCAACGCGTTTCGCATAGCTCATCAGGGCATAATACAATATATTACAACGTCAAAATGTCATGGAGATAACGTCATATCAATTATGACGCCATAACGTCAATAAATATTAAATGAAATTTCATTTGGGTTTAAATACATGTATAAAATGTTGTTCTTTTGCTAACCTAGCTGAAATATTGTTTGAAAATAGCTTATAAAATGGAAATATTTTAAACTTTGGTTCATTATGTGAACATTCATCTAAATGTTTACTTAAAGGCATCTGTCTTGTTGAGGGGTCTCGCATTTGTTGTTCATGGACAGATCGCCTATTTCTAAGTTTATCGCCAGTTTGGCCTATATAATATTGTTTGCATCCATTGCATACTAATACATAAATCACATTTTGTATATCACATGACATATTAGTTTTTATTTTGAACATTTTGCCATTAAAATCAAAAGAATTCCCTTCAATAATATAACCACACAGGGCGCATCTAGGGTCATTACATTTGGATACTCTTTGTTCTTGAGATGAAAAGTAAGATTTGGTTAACAGACGTTTTAAATTAGGTGGCTGTCGCTTACATTTTATTATCTTCTGATTTGAAATTATTTTATTCATAACCGGGTCTGTTTGTAAAATGTCAATGTTGTTTTTTAATACGCCAAACAGTTCTTTATTTTTTGGATTTTGTGTTGAAATAAATGGAATTATATTACTCTTGTCTTTTTGTGTTGATTTTGAAAGTAATTCATGTTTAGGGATGGAAAGTGCTTTTTTAATACCTGTATTTATAATAGATTGTGGATATTTTCTTTGAATAAGGGAATGCTTAAGTTCATTTAAACGTTTTAGTTTAAGTTTATCATTCGAAACTTTGGTGCAGATCCGTTTCGCTAAAGTGAAAGGAATATTTATCTTTGTGTGTTTATTATGACACGAGGTAAAATTAAGATATTGTTTAGAATCGGTTTCTTTGTAATATATATCAGTATTAATTTCAGTATTGTTTTTTATAATCAATATATCAAGAAATGGTAACTCGAGTGTGCTTGTTTGCATTGTAAACTTGATATCCGAATGTAAGTTGTTTAAAATAGTATAACAGTTTTGAAGTTCATGGGGAAATTTTGTCCAGAAAATAAAGCAATCGTCTAGAAATCTTTTCCAAAATGTTTTTATAAAAGAAAGAAATTCATCATTATAAATTGATCCAATTCTTGCATATAGTTTTTGTTCTAAAAATCCCACTACCAATTTAGCGTATGTTGGCGCGAATTTAGTACCCATTGCAGTCCCTTTAGATTGGTTGTAGTACTTATCATCAAAATTGAAGTTATTATTTTCAAGTATTATTTTTATGCCTTCTTTTATAAACCGCTGCGAAAACCTTTCATTAACCGAATCTGGATATTTTTGAAGCCAATAATCAATAGCTTTTAAACCAAGAGTATGCGGTATATTAGAATATAAATTAATTACATCAAATGATACTAATGTACTTGACTCTGGAACTTGTGAAGGTATATGTTTTAGGAAATCTATGTTATTTGTTATATTGCTATTGACATATTTTACAAACGGTTTTAACAAGATATCAAATAAAGAACTTAAACGACTTGTTTCACAGTTAGTTCCAGCGACTATTGGGCGAAAGTTTAAATCGTCTGGATCCATTAACTCTATTTATTCTGAATTGCTATGTTTAATTGCATCCTGAATGATTTTACTTTTATGAATTTTTGGAAGACCATAAATTAGACTTGTTTTCCATTCGAATTTTACTAAGAAATCATTTTCCTGTTTAGTTAGTTTATTATTTTCCTTTAGTAAATTGCGTATTTTTGAAAGTGTTATTTGACTACCATTATCAGGGATTTGTTTATAATATTCAACGTCATTTAACATTGCTAATAATTTTCTTCTATAAAAGTCTGTATTCATTATAACAATTCCGCCACCCTTATCTGCTTCTTTAATAGTTATGGATTTGTCTTCTGCTAATAAATCTATAGCTTTTCTTTCTTTTAATGATATGTTATGTTTAGTGTCATTTTCCATTTGAGAATGTTGAAGGCAAAGTGTTCGAGTAACATTTATATAATGGTCTAGTGTATTATTTCTATGTTTAGGTGGATAAAAGGACGTTTGATTTTTTACAATAGAATTGTAAAAGAAACAATTCCACTTCATTATTTTCATTTTATAAGCTATTTTCAAACAATATTTCAGCTAGGTTAGCAAAAGAACAACATTTTATACATGTATTTAAACCCAAATTAAATTTCATTTAATATTTATTGACGTTATGACGTCATAATTGATATGACGTTATCCCCATGACATTTTGACGTTGTAATATATTGTATTATGCGCTGATGAGCTATGCGAAACGCGTTGGCTAAATCAATATATATTTAAAATCCCAGACACGTGTTTTTACTTTTATTATATAATATTCACAATCTGGATTATTACATTTTACTTATATAACTATATATATATATATATATATATATATATATATATATATATATATATATATATATATATATATATATATATATATATATAGCCCTGTTTTTGCTACATTGCGAACAAAAAGACTTGTCAAGACAACATATATATATATATATAAGTCTCCGTTTTAGCATAAATGTAACTTCGCTTTGCTTCCTCAAAAGTGCCAAATTTAAAGGTGACTTTGTACTTTGTAAAATACTATGAAAATCGTTGCTTTTGCAAGTGAACTACTTACAAAAGACGAATGAGGAAGTTAAAGTAAGCTTAATTCCTATTCACTATTCAAACCTATTTAAGGAAGCTTTTATCTCATCCATTGACGGACACTTGCCTATGGATATCAGTTCATGAACAAAACATGCAACGGAGGCATGACGCGGTTGCATGAAACACGCAAAATGTGCACTCATCTTCCTGGTATGGAGGTCGCATAAAGGTTATCTTGCCGTTGATAGTGTATGCACTAAACAAACAGAGAAATCCTTTACGATGACAAAGCAAGTAGCTTGTAAGCTTCAAAATTTTAATTTGCAAATATTATGTACATGCGCGCACATTACACATAACATCTAATTGTTTGGTGCTTATCATTATTTAGTTGTTAACAAGAAACTCGAACAAAACATTCTATTGGCTTTATTCTGAATTACAGTGACGACAAATTACCCAATGACGTACATTTAAATGAAGAGCAGACAGCATATTAAACTAGCTAAGTCCAGCATAAACATCTTTACTATCTGCATTCCAATAACTAGAGGAAGTCGATTTGGAAAAATCGAATGAGGTTCCGAAGAGATCATTTTGTGTTTAGTATACACATGTTTGAGAAGTTTGTAGTTAAGCGTCTGTTTTTGAAATTGACGCCATTCGATTCACATAATTATATAATCATCATTATATTATTATTATGTGTATTATAATGATAACATAATGTTCTATTATATAATAATTAGTATAGCATGATTTATATTATAACGATAACATAATTTTCTGTTATATAATTATTATTTTATTATTAATTCTATTATAACGATAACATAATTTTCTGTTAGGTACAACGATTCATATTTTTTCTATCAATCGATTGCGATCGAGCGTTTGCATGTGCATGAACTTTCATTAGGCAAACATGAACATCTGTTTGTGCAGCATTTAAAAATCACATTTCAGCTTAAGCAACTGATAATAAGGAATTAACGCATTTAACTTGCTGAAACGTTTTGATTGAAGGCTCAAACATTACTTGAAACCGATACAAAACACATAATACTTTCGCATACGCGAACAGCCAAGTTTTCATAAGTAATCATTTTAACATATAATCTTGACGACCTAAGCCATAACATGACGATGCAAATATTCTTAAAAGAAAGTTGAACATGTCTTGAAAACACTAAATCCTTTTTGTTTGATACAAATGCAGAATTGCGTAGTATTTAACAAGCTAAGAATTAATAAATACATTACTATTAAAAAAAAACTATCTTTTCTTTGTCTGACTTCTTTTCATCAAACGTTTGATATTGAAATTATGAACTATGATGTGTTTTAGATGACACCTTAAACCGAAATAACACGATGTAGAATGCCAAGAGGGTCAATAGTTGGTGTAAATGGTAAGAAATGGTTTGACCACAATCAAGAAACCTCGGAAAATAGCCAACGCTAAATACATTACCTTGAAACTTTATCCATGGCAACCGATTTGGAGCGAAGCCGGACGTGCCCAGGGTGGGATATAAAAACACTGGATACTTCGTATCTACTTCTAAACAGCAGTCGCTCACCAGGGAGCTGTGTCTGATGCTTTTACCCTGGAGCGAGTAGCCGCTAACATTTGGACTGTGGCCGTATTTTCGGTCAACCAGTTTGAGGTATCTATAGAAATATGGAGACACAGTCAGGTCGTCTTCGAGAATCACCGCCATTTCAGGGGTTTCTCTTGGTGGATTCCATGTCTGAAATACAAGGTCGTCATGATAATGAAAACGAACATAGGGAAACAAGAACATTCACTGCAATCTCTTATTTGAGTTGCATTCGGGTTGCATATATAAATGGCAGTTTTCGGACCTTTGAATTGCATTCGGATTACCGATATAAACGGTAGTTTTTGGACCTTTGCGTTGCATTAAGGTGGCCGATTTTATTGTAGTTTTAGGACCTTTGTGAATAAAGAGGACGTAGCTTAGTCATGATGGCCGTTCAGTATGTATGTGCAGAGATTCAAACGCCTTATTGCGGTAAGCATCATGAAACAAGGCCGAATGAGCCAAGGAAGTTGGACGGTTGTCGATAGTTGCACAATATGACCCCGAATGAGTACCGGTCATGACGGAAGGTTTCTATAAAATTGCAGGGCATAGATAGAGGAACCCCCTTAATGACTTATATGGTTTATGTTAAGAATCGTTCTCGGTACATTACCCTTGCATCACAAAACAAATGTCTATTGTGAAACTGAGTAAATCGTTTAAAACGTCATCGATTTCGCTGTCTCTTTTTATAATTCTGAAATCGCATGTCTTTCACACCTTTCCTCCTGTTAACATTCGGTGACTTTATCGACGATTCAGTGGGTATCATAATACGAAATGCATAGCTTTCTTGTATATACACGTACTAGACGTATTCCATTAGTAATATTCGCGGAATATACTTCTTTTGTTTTGCTTCCCGCTGTATCCACTCAGGTTGATTAATCATTGCAAAGCCATGCAATGTTCAAAAATAGTGATTTTAAAACGATGTGTTCCAGAACGTTTCCATTACTTTTGTTTACAATTTTTATGTAGCACAGGGCGTTTATTAAGTTCACGTTTGGCCTTAATAGTGTTTTATAAGATCTAAAACCGGTAGAACGGTTTCATACTGTATACGTGTTATAAGAGATTCTCATGCGATGATAATTGTTTATTATCTATATAAACCAAGACAACACATTTTGATTGGTGAAAACAATTGAACAAGGATACACATCGGGCTTTAGAGTTTAATTTGCACCACTTGAATCTGCCATTTAAGTATGTACGATTGTTTCCGCATTTTGCTGTTCCAAATAAACTTATCGTTAAACCTAAAATAAATTTTATTCATTTGTAGCGTTTAAGCTATACTGATGTGTATAATGGTTGAAAAGCAAACAATTTAATAAACCCCTGATTTAGTCCGGGTATATCGCCGTTTTCAACCGTATTTTATTTGTTAGTTTGAGAAAATGACGCATAATATTAAAATATATACATTTATATAAATTTCTGTTTAAAAAAGACTCCTTTTTCAATAGTAAAAAATGCATTTACTTAACGAAATATTTTGTCTATTGTAATGTTGAAAACGCCCTGAC
>NC_068370.1:16911769-16924269 GCF_020536995.1 Dreissena polymorpha | reverse complement strand
CTGGGGTCAATTTTGAAGCGCAAAAATAGGTGTTCGTGAATTGTGGTTTTGTCTGTGTCATTATATTTTTTACATAGAAGAATTCTTAGAGTAACACAATGTATTTAAAAGTTATATTGCTTTGTTAAACTATGAAATAACAATATTAACATAAACGAATTATGGTAAATTTGTTCACAATGATAGTAACAAATTATATTTTTATTATCTTTGTAAAGCAGTTCATAAATCAAGCATAGGAAATACATTTGTAAATCAAGCATAAAGAATACATACATCAATGCTACCAATAAGTTTATAAATGACAACAATTAGTTATAAATATCTATCTCAGTGGCAGAACAACAATTTGTAAAAAAGGTCTCAATCTTATTAAGAAGTCCACATGTCATAAATTCTATAAACGATCATGTCCTGAAATTAAAGTATTGGCGCATACAATTGTAAACGGATGTCATTTTCGCAACTTATTCGCCATATGCAATAAGTCGCTCACCTTTTTGCATTTAACGTTTTCGTTGGTATTACTTGTTAACAGTGAAAAGGTGTGATAATGATTCTCGGCATCGTCTTTAAAGTGCTTTTTAATTACCGATTACAACTTCGACAATTTTAAATCTGATCTAATTTAACACAGTTCACAAACGTTACTGATTTTGTACACTTAGGCAATGGACATTTTAAGCCAATGACGTCACACGAGATAAATGTACTGACCTCAACTCGCTAGACGCCAATCGATGGAATGCTTTGAACTTTCATGACCACGTGTTGTGTCGTGTAAACTAAATTTCGCAAAAGAGTCACATAGAACTGCGCCTGACCGTCTTGCGTTCTTTGTCAATTAGTACGCGTAAATTTGTCTGTCCGATGAAAACAATTTGTGTTGACAATTGATAATATGGTCGAAAAGACACTGTCGTGTTTTATGTAAATAAATAGGGGATAGTTGTGTTTACGAAGCTATTAATCTTCTGTTTTCGCAGTTTCGATTATTTTATTTTTGATTATGAACCATCATTCTAAGGTACTGTTCTAAACGCATATGCATGTGCCCAGTTATGCATAAATAATCCCAAATAGAATCGCAATGGTGACAATATTCAGATAGTAGATTTTTCAAGGTGCGTGAAGTTGGCTCGCCGTTCGACGTTCGACATTAGTTCAACATTCAAATTACCGAATGTCGAGCTGGCTCGGCATTCCAGCTCGACATTCAGTTCGGCATTCGCATATAATGTTGTATGCTTATTTTTGAATGTCGAGCTGGCTCGGCATTCCAGCTCGACATTCAGTTCGGCATTCGCATATAGTGTTGTATGCTTATTTTCGAATGTCGAGCTGGCTCGGCATTCCAGCTCGACATTCAGTTCGGCATTCGCATACAGTGTTGTATGCTTATTTTCGAATGTCGAGCTGGCTCGGCATTCCAGCGGGACATTCAGTTCGACATTCGGAGAAAGTGTTGAATAATACTTTTTGAATGTCGAGCTGGCTCGGCATTCCAGCTCGACATTCAGGTCGAAATTCGGATATAGTGTTGTACAATAATTTTTGAATGTGGAGCTGGCTCGGCATTCCAGCTCGACATTCAGTTCGGCATTCGCATAAAGTGTTGTATGCTTATTTTCGAATGTCGAGCTGGCTCGGCATTCCAGCTCGACATTCAGTTCGGCATTCGCATATAGTGTTATATGCTTATTTTCGAATGTCGAGCTGGCTCGGCATTCCAGCTCGACATTCAGTTCGACATTCGGATATCTTGTTGTACATTTTTTTTGAATGTCGAGCTGGCTCGGCATTCCAGCTCGACATTCAGTTCGACATTCGGAGAAAGTGTTGTACAATGTTTTTTGAATGTCGAGCTGGCTCGGCATTCCAGCTCGACATTCAGTTCGGCATTCGCAAATAGTGTTGTATGCTTATTTTCGAATGTCGAGCTGGCTCGGCATTCCAGCTCGACATTCAGTTCGGCATTCGCATATAGTGTTGTATGCTTATTTTCGAATGTCGAGCTGGCTCGGCATTCCAGCTCGACATTCAGTTCTGCATTCGCATACAGTGTTGTATGCTTATTTTCGAATGTCGAGCTGGCTCGGCATTCCAGCTCGACATTCAGTTCGACATTCGAAGATAGTGTTGTACAATGTTTTTTGAATGTCGAGCTGGCTCGGCATTCCAGCTCGACATTCAGTTCGGCATTCGCAAATAGTGTTGTATGCTTATTTTTGAATGACGAGCTGGCTCGGCATTCCAGCTCGACATTCAGTTCGACATTCGGAGAAAGTGTTGTACAATGTTTTTTGTATGTCGAGCTGGCTCGGCATTCCAGCTCGACATTCAGTTCGGCATTCGCAAATAGTGTTGTATGCTTATTTTCGAATGTCGAGCTGGCTCGGCATTCCAGCTCGACATTCAGTTCGGCATTCGCATATAGTGTTGTATGCTTATTTTCGAATGTCGAGCTGGCTCGGCATTCCAGCTCGACATTCAGTTCGGCATTCGCATATAGTATTGTATGCTATTTTCGAATGTCGAGCTGGCTCGGCATTCCAGCTCGACATTCAGTTCGACATTCGGAGAAAGTGTTGAGCAATACTTTTTGAATGTCGAGCTGGCTCGGCATTCCAGCTCGACATTCAGTTCGGCATTCGCATATAGTGTTGTATGCTTATTTTCGAATGTCGAGCTGGCTCGGCATTCCAGCTCGACATTCAGTTCGGCATTCGCATACAGTGTTGTATGCTTATTTTCGAATGTCGAGCTGGCTCGGCATTCCAGCTCGACATTCAGTACGACATTCGAAGATAGTGTTGTACAATGTTTTTTGAATGTCGAGCTGGCTCGGCATTCCAGCTCGACATTCAGTTCGGCATTCGCAAATAGTGTTGTATGCTTATTTTTGAATGACGAGCTGGCTCGGCATTCCAGCTCGACATTTAGTTCGACATTCGGAGAAAGTGTTGTACAATAATTTTTTAATGACGAGCTGGCTCGGCATTCCAGCTCGACATTTAGTTCGACATTCGGAGAAAGTGTTGTACAATAATTTTTTAATGACGAGCTGGCTCGGCATTCCAGCTCGACATTCAGTTCGACATTCGGATATAGTGTTGTACTATAATTTTTGAATGTGGAGCTGGCTCGGCATTCCAGCTCGACATTCAGTACGACATTCGAAGATAGTGTTGTACAATGTTTTTTGAATGTCGAGCTGGCTCGGCATTCCAGCTCGACATTCATTTCGGCATTCGCAAATAGTGTTGTATGCTTATTTTTGAATGACGAGCTGGCTCGGCATTCCAGCTCGACATTTAGTTCGACATTCGGAGAAAGTGTTGTACAATAATTTTTAATGACGAGCTGGCTCGGCATTCCAGCTCGACATTCAGCTCGACATTCGGATTTAAAGTTGTACAATAATTTTTGAATGACGAGCTGGCTCGGCATTCCAGCTCGACATTCAGTTCGACATTCGGATATAGTGTTGTACTACAATTTTTGAATGTGGAGCTGGCTCGGCATTCCAGCTCGACATTCAGTTCGACATTCGAATATAGTGTTGTACAATAATTTTTAAATGTCGAGCTGACCGGTCGACCAACCGAAGACCGATGGACGACCGACGGACGGGGGAGGGATAACCGATGGACGACCGACAGAAAGATAAGGGACGACCGATGGACGACCGATTGGCGACCGATGGACGACCGATGGATGGGAGAGGGATAACCGATGGACGACCGACATAAAGATAAGGGACGACCGATGGATGATCAACGGACGGACAAGGGCAGACAATGAACGACCGATGGACGCCCAGCAATTGGACTAGGGACGACCGATGGACGGCCGATCGACGACCGATGGACGGCCGACAGTTGGCCGAGCGACGACCGATGGACGACCGATGGACGACCGATGGCCGGCCAATGGACGACCGATAAACGACCGACAGAAAAATAAAGGACGACCGATGGACGACCGATGGACGGCCGATGCACGACTGACAGAAAGATAAGGGACGACCGATGGCCGACCGATTGGCGACCGACGGACGGGAGAGTGATAACCGATGGACGACCGACAGAAAGATAAGGGAGGACCGATGGACGACCAACGGACGGACAAGGGCAGACAATGGACGACCAATGGACGACCAACAGTTGGACGAGGGGCGACCGAAGGACGACCGAAGGACGACCGATGGACGACCGATGGACGACCGATGGACGACCGATGGGCGACCGATGGGCGACCAACCGTTGGACCAGGGACGACCATCGGTCGGCCATCCGTCGTCCGTCGGACGTCCATCGGTCGTCCTTCGGTCGTCCTTCGGTCGTCCATCCGTTGTCCATCGGTCGTCCATCGGTCATCAATGGGTCGTCAATCAGTCGCCCATCGGTCGCCCATCGGTCGTCCCTTATCTTTCTGTCGGTCGTCCATCGGTTATCCCTCTCCCGTCCATCGGTCTTCCATCGGTCGTCCATCGGTCGCCAATCGGTTGTCAATCGGTCGTCCCTTATCTTTCTGTCGGTCGTCCATCGGTCGTCCATCGGTCGTCCATCCGTCGTCCATCGGTCGTCCATCGGTCATCAATGGGTCGTCCATCGGTCGTCCATCGGTCGTCCATCGGCCGTCCATCGGTCGTCCCTTATCTTTCTGTCGGTCGTCCATCGGTTATCCCTCTCCCGTCCATCGGTCGTCCATCGGTCGCCAATCGGTTGTCCATCGGTCATCCCTTATCTTTCTGTCGGTCGTCCATCGGTTATCCCTCTCCCGTCCAACGGTCTTCGGTTGGTCGTCCATCGGTCAGCTCGCCATTTAAAAATTATTGTACAACACTATATCCGAATGTCGAACTGAATGTCGAGCTGGAATGCCGAGCCAGCTCGACATTATAAAAAAAAAGTACAACAGTATATCCGAATTTCGAACTGAATGTCGAGCTGGAATGCCGAGCCAGCTCGTCATTCAAAAATTATTGTACAACTTTAAATCCGAATGCCGAACTGAATGCGAGCTGGAATGCCGAGCCAGCTTGACATTCAAAAATCCTTTTACAACACTATCTCCGAATGTCGAACTGAATGTCGAGCTGGAATGCCGAGCCAGCTCGTCATTCAAAAATTATTGTACAACACTATATCCGAATGTCGAACTGAATGTCGAGCTGGAATGCCGAGCCAGCTCGTCATTCAAAAATTATTGTACAACACTTTCTCCGAATGTTGAACTGAATGTCGAGCTGGAATGCCGAGCCAGCTCGACATTCAAAAATTATTGTACAACACTATATCCGAATGTCGAACTGAATGTCGAGCTGGAATGCCGAGCCAGCTCGTCATTCAAAAATTATTGTACAACACTATATCCGAATGTCGAACTGAATGTCGAGCTGGAATGCCGAGCCAGCTCGGCATTCAAAAATTATTGAACAACATTACCTCCGAGTGTCGAACTGAATGTCGAGCTGGAATGCCGAGCTGGCTCGACATTCGAAAATAAGCATAAAACACTATTTGCGAATGCCGAACTGAATGTCGAGCTGGAATGCCGAGCCAGCTCGACATTCAAAAACAATTGTACAACACTATATCCGAATGTCGAACTGAATGTCGAGCTGGAATGCCGAGCCAGCTCGTCATTCAAAAATTATTGAACAACATTATCTCCGAATGTCGAACTGAATGTCGAGCTGGAATGCCGAGCCAGCTCGACATTCAAAAATAAGCATACAATACTATTTGCGAATGCCGAACTGAATGTCGAGCTGGAATGCCGAGCCAGCTCGACATTCAAAAAAAATTTTACAACACTATATCCGAATGTCGAACTGAATGTCGAGCTGGAATGCCGAGCCAGCTCGACATTCAAAAATCATTGTACAACACTATCTCCGAATGTCGAACTGAATGTCGAGCTGGAATGCCGAGCCAGCTCGTCATTCAAAAATTATTGTACAACACTATATCCGAATGTCGAACTGAATGTCGAGCTGGAATGCCGAGCCAGAACGTCATTAAAAAATTATTGTACAACACTTTCTCCGAATTTTGAACTGAATGTCGAGCTGGAATGCCGAGCCAGCTCGACATTAAAAAATTATTGTACAATACTATATCCGAATGTCGAACTGAATGTCGAGCTGGAATGCCGAGCCAGTTCGACATTCGAAAATAAGCATACAACACTATATGCGAATGCCGAGCTGAATGTCGAGCTGGAATGCCGAGCTAGCTCGACATTCGAAAATAAGCATACAACACTATATGCGAATGCAGAACTGAATGTCGAGCTGGAATGCCGAGCCAGCTCGACATTCAAAAATTATTGTACAACACTATATCCGAATGTCGAACTGAATGTCGAGCTGGAATGCCGAGCCAGCTCGACATTCCAAAATAAGCATACAAAACTATTTGCGAATGCCGAACTGAATGTCGAGCTGGAATGCCGAGCCAGCTCGTCATTAAAAAAAAAATGTACAACACTTTCTCCGAATGTCGAACTGAATGTCGAGCTGGAATGCCGAGCCAGCTCGACATTTAAAAATTATTGTACAACACTATATCCGAATGTCGAACTGAATGTCGAGCTGGAATGCCGAGCCAGTTCGACATTCGAAAATAAGCATGCAACACTATATGCGAATGCCGAACTGAATGTCGAGCTGGAATTCCGAGCCAGCTCGACATTCGAAAATAAGCATGCAACACTATTTGCGAATGCAGAACTGAATGTCGAGCTGGAATGCCGAGCCAGCTCGACATTCAAAAAATATTGTACAACACCATATCCGAATGTCGAACCGAATGTCGAGCTGGAATGCCGAGCCAGCTCGACATTCAAAAATAAGCATACAACACTATTTGCGAATGCCGAAGTGAATGTCGAGCTGGAATGCCGAGCCAGCTCGTCATTCAAAAAAATTGTACAACACTTTCTCCGAATGTCGAACTGAATGTCGAGCTGGAATGCCGAGCCAGCTCGTCATTCAAAAATTATTGTACAACACTATATCCGAATGTCGAACTGAATGTCGAGCTGAAATGCTGAGCCAACTCGTCATTCAAAAATTATTGAACAACATTATCTCCGAATGTCGAACTGAATGTCGAGCTGGAATGCCGAGCCAGCTCGACATTCGAAAATAAGCATACAACACTATTTGCGAATGCCGAACTGAATGTCGAGCCAGCTCGACATTCAAAAAAAAATTGTACAACACTATATCCAAATGTCGAACAGAATGTCGAGCTGGAATGCCGAGCCAGCTCGACATTCGAAAATAAGCATACAACACTGTATGCGAATGCCGAACTGAATGTCGAGCTGGAATGCCGAGCCAGCTCGACATTCAAAAATAAGCATACAACATTATATGCGAATGCCGAACTGAATGTCGAGCTGGAATGCCGAGCCAGCTCGACATTCGGTAATTTGAATGTTGAACTAATGTCGAACGTCGAACGGCGAGCCAACTTCACGCACCTGATTTTTCAAGCACTTAATGTTTTAAATTGTTAAACGGTTCTCTTAAACGTGCAGTTGAGGAACTGAATGAGCAGGCCCCGAAATCATGTAATGTACTTTATTTCACAATTCAGAAGAATCAAATAAAATATTCAAACTCAATTGTTACGTTTCGACTTAAAGGGGCGTATTCACAGATTTTGGCATATTTGAAGTTTGTCATTAAATGCTTTGTATTGATAAATGTAAACATTGGATCTTAAAAGCTCCAGTAAAAATCAAGAATAGAATTTAAAAAAAGAAAAAAAGAGTAGCCGGTACCAGTGCTCGAACCAGTGACCCCCGGAGTCCTGGAATTAGTCTGAAGTAAAAACGAATTAGCCCTCTAGGCTATTCCGCCGGGTATACACAGTGTAAGTAATGTAAACATTATATAAGCAATCTTCGTAGTTTCGCAAATTTAAACGACAACAACAGAACTCTCCAAATTATTCAATCGTTTCGCGCTGCAACGCTTTATAATTTTTAGGTTTTCAAATCGTCAAAAGATACATATACTGGCTATATTGGACTATGGTAAATGTTCAGTAATACTGTTTCCTCACAAATATCATAACTAAAACGAAAATTTGCGAATCTGAAACAACTTTTTCAATTTTGTCAATTTACCAAACTGTGAAAAGATCCCTTTAATGGTATTACCAATAATCACGTGTGCTGTGCAGTCTGGGGAATTGACGATATGCGCGACATTTATAAATTGCACTTCAAAGTCTGCAAACAAATATTTGAGGTTCGTTAACAAACATCAAGTGCTGCTGTACCAATATAGCTTGGTCGATTCCCAAATCTGTGTCATCTGTAACGGAGGAGCCCTTAACTAATCGGTAAAAAATAGAGAACACACACTGCTTGAATTATTGTAGGATTTTATACACACTTTTTTGACTGAATGTTGTTAAAACTTTACTTGATTGACTTGGTTTCAGTATATTGAGGTTGTACCAGTATTACGAAATTGAGTACATATATATTCATAAACAAAGGTTCGTGTTATGTCTCATCGCAGGCTAAACTAATTTACCACATTTATAAAAGGATTGAGTTTTGAAACCTACATGAATTGTATAGATAATTAAAAACATAGCATTGAATTAAGTAGATTCCGTTTTCGTACGCACCATTTATAAGTAAAAAGATGAAGATTTAGTTATATTTACGTCAGTGATAGTAAGTTTTAAGTATTAACTACCGGTATGATTGAATCTGTGTAATAATCAAAAATGCATAAAAATGTTTATTTTTATCGCCGATTTTCGTATCACTGCGTATAGGTTATTTATAAAATGATTGTTTTCTGCCAATGTCATGAATTGCTGATATGAGAATAAATATACAGATTAACCGTTTATTTATAAAGTTTAAACTGGATTACAAAACTAATGAATGTTAACGTTAAACTAAAAGAAATAACAACCGTTTGCACATTATGCAATTGAACTTAATATACGTTTTTATGGATATTCCTACACCACGGTGTAGAAGCATATCGGTCGCCTTTATGCCAAAATGCTGCATATCTGTTCATTCTTCGCTGCCTCTCTGCCGTAAACAAGAAAAATGGATGCTCGGTATTCACAAAAGAGGTAAGAAAATCTAAAATTAAAATCCGTTAACACATTTGTGCATAAAAAGAGGTGGTCCATGAGTTGAGGCATATATCCAGCTAAGGCAGCTACAAGTTCACAGTATTCCGCAGGTCCAAAAACTTATGGAAAACATTTTGACCTATGCCAGTTTCAATGATTGATAGCGTCAGATAAATTCCCAGCTTATAACATTTCATTCATTTCTTACCTGTTTTGTTAATTCCGAGCATTCATTTTTCTTGTTTATGACAGAGAGGCAGCGAAGAATGAACAGATAGGCAGCATTTTGACAGAAAAGCGACCAATATGCTTCTACAGTGTGTACACTATTGATATACTACATATCTAATATTGTATATTATACGACATTTTACTTTTTCGTAAATAGTAATAACCTCCATTATGAATGATTTTGACATTTTCTGTGAATCCAAAAACCAGAGTAATTTACATAAATTTAATAAAAACTTTTGTATAGCGATTAGAATCGCTGTCATTATCAATCATTTGTAAAATTATTAAGGAATCCGTATTATGAGAAAAAGTGGCGCGACCTGTCCTCACCGAGTTATTTAGAGATGTTTACCGTAATCGCTTGTCAGACTTTGCATATCGAGAATACATTTTTTCGCAAAGTGTGGCACATTTTTTGGTTGATATTAACGATTAAATGACCATAACTTCATTATTCCTATAAAGCAAAGTTTTCAATATGTGATAAGGAACGTCAGCGTGCACTTAAAACGACTAAACGTGTGCAATAATAGTCCAATTCATAACGAATTTTTAATAAAATGGTCTTCTAAAAACGGATGCTCACTAGGGCCATCGCCTATGCTTGGTTTGATTTTGAAGTCGATACTTGACTGTATGGTACCGACAACACGAGGTCAAAACAGTAATATGACGATTACGCGACGGAACACTGGTGAAAGTACGGGATCGTTAAAAGTCATCACCCCACTGTCGTAGAATCGTATCTTTGTCCTCGTAATTTCGTGTCTTCGTCATCCTACTATCGTGTTATCTGTATTGCATTTTCGTGATCTCGAGTTAGTATCATCGTATTGTCGAGTGTCGCCTTAAAACGTAATCAACTCATACGTCATGTCACTAATAGAATATCGTGCCTTAAGGCATGGAGACCGTTTCAATAAACATCGTAGTACACATTTACGATACGATGCACTTTTCGAAGATACATAATTGCTTAAGTCCATATAATATGATTATAAATGTTCAGTACTTAATTAATTATATTGGTAGCTCAAGCGCCGTATATTTTTGACGAGCATGGCGAGCTAGTTCGTCTACTTATTAAGACTACAAAATTCTCTCGTAAGTTAAAATTGTCGTACGAATGTTGATGAAACGGCCCCCAGGTCACAGAGCGCATTACGGCATAATCACGTACACTTTTTTTATTTGGTGGACGCGGTGGTTATTTCTTGTGAATATTTGCTTGGCTGTGCTTTGAACGTGTTTTGTTCTTGGTCTTGACATCGGCGGTTGTTTTAATGCTGAAACAATTTCTAAGTACGGCTAAACACTTCCAGCCGCGGTTAAGATAAGAAATAGGTTCGCGCGTGTTAAAACGCGTGTTAAAAAGATGCGAGTTACCACGGCTAGCCGCAGCCTTATTGCGTCTGGAGAACTGCTTATCACGTGTTCAGCATGATCGTAAAACGGGGACTCCGCCGTCATAGCACTGTCCAAATCACGGCTCGGCGTCGTCGGAAGCGCAGCTTGCCACGAATAAAAGCTGCCGCGCACGGGTTGTCCTCACAGTTGGCGATCTCCTACAGCCAGAGTTCATTCGCTTTTCATTTAATAATACCTAGTAAGAAGGGTTCCCCTGCAAAGAAGAAGCCAACTAAGAAGATGAAGATCAAGGCCAAGGTCCCAGCTGAGGATGAGGCTCTTCAAGCCTCACAGGACTAGGTAACGGTTAATGTTCAGAACGAGGTCCATCCTCCTCCTTCTGATGCTGCAAGTCCAGACCCTAGCCCTCAGGTTGATACTGCCCATGTCGCTCCTGGAGAAGCGGGCGCTGCTATTGATATCCAGTACATTTTATTTTAATCAATTCACCGTCTTTTTATTTGCAAATTTTGTTACTTTTAAATTGACATTTCGAATTTCTATTAAGGACTGCAAATTATAAGCAAGTAACTAAATAAATTGTCACTTAATAATCTTAATTTTCATGTTCAGATGCTACCCCTGTCGCAACCCTGCTTCCATCACTCCTGCCACCACCACTGCTGCTAGCATTACCCCTATCTCTGTTGACATCCCTGTTGCTGCCCCTGAGACACCCATGGAGCTTGGCGAAGTCGCCCCAAGGCCATTGAAAAGGAAGAAACACTAATTGTGGAAGAAGTGATGCATTAAACTCCCCTCCCCCAAGTCGAGGTGGAAGAACCAGTTCTCGTTGGAAAGGGCATTGGACGGGGGCATGACAAGAGTAAGGAGAAGGCTGCCATCAACACCCCAAAGAAGCAATTGAGCCTTGACGCTGCTATAGAGGAGACCGTTCTAGACTGGCTGATTGCAAACTGCAACAATTTGGATGCGAAGCAAAAAAGGCTACAATAGGGCTGCCTGGGAGTGTAAATAACTGCCGGAACACAAATTATGAAATGTGTTCCATGCGAATTGCACGTCTTTGCAATGTGTGTCACACGTGGTTGTCCGTGGTATAAAGTTTTGAGCAGTTAAAACTTGTGTCCACATCCAACACCGTTCCGAATTTTCCCCGCTTCCTACCACGTCTGAACATCGACTTTTGCTTGTCTTAAACTCGACATCAACGCGAACAACATCGTCTGGTTCAATTTTATGGAAACGTATATGGTACACCCTGATACTGTGATGATGTCAACATTCTATGACGGCATGATATAAAAAAGGTGCCATGTCGTCAAAAATAACTCATTGTGTCGACTAAAACTACGATGGCAAGTCATTTTCAAAAGAGCATGACGCCTAAAATTATGTTGATTTGTCGACATAAGATAAGTTGTCAAGACTTAAACAACCCGCATGTTGGCATCAGAGCCTAAATCTCTGAAGATATTTGAACCTAGCCGTCATGTAAATTTAAATATTTCTGTGTTGTTTACTGAATGACGGCATATATCTTGATGACTTGCAAGTAACATAATGTTGACATGGCGATATAACTAAAGGAATCGATATAATTTATGTGGAAAAAGGGCGTTGTTTAAAAATTATGGAAGCGTATATGGTAACCAAATAATATGGTCATGCCGGATTAGTTTATATCGACTTACTGTGAAATAACATTTTAGTTAAGTTTTTATTGTGCTATATTGTTTTGTTTATTTTTGCTCATTTTAAGTTCAGTTT
>NC_068370.1:16896769-16906769 GCF_020536995.1 Dreissena polymorpha | reverse complement strand
CCATTGTCAACAACACTTGTTATATTAAGTATAGAAATATTATCCAACTATATTGAAAAAAATGAAGAGATTAAAGGAATAAAAATAAAAGAACAAGAAATAAAACAAACACTTTTTGCAGATGATACAACCTATCTGACAGATGGAACGCTAAACTCGTTCTCGGCACTAATAAACACTATTCAAAACTTTAGTGAAGTATCCGGACTCAAACTTAATACACAAAAATCCATTGTAATGCGCGTTGGTGCACTTAAACATACACAAATTATATTTAACAAATACAAACATTTTACTTGGACGTCAGAAGAAGCCAAAACACTGGGTTTTTACTTCACAAATGATGAAAACCTCAATATAGACAAAACCATTCAACCAAAATTGCAAGCCTTTAAAAATTGTTTAAAACAATGGCATCACAGAAAATTAACACTTCTCGGAAAAGTCACTGTGGTGAAAACATTTGCCTTACCAAAAATTATGTACAAATTGTCAGCGCTCCCAAACCCTAATCATGATATAATACAAACAATTAATAAATCTATATACCAATTTGTATGGGATGGTAAACCTGACAAAATAAAACGAACAACTCTTGTTAAACGAATTGAGCAGGGAGGGCTCAAACTCACTGATATAACCGCCTTTTTATACGCAAATAAGGCCAGTTGGGTCAAAAGATTGACAGACATTAATAATACAGGGCAGTGGAAAATTTTCTATCAGAATGAACTTTATAAATATGGTGGAGATCTTGTCTTTGAAAGTACCCTTAATGACAAACATATTAATTCAAATTTTAAAAATGTATTCCTCAGAGATGTAATTTCTTCCTGGAACAAAATTAAATCAAAAGAAACAGAAGGACATGTCACTAAAACGATTATATGGAATAACTCGACAATAGTAAAAAATAACCAACATACCTTCTTTTACCAAAACTGGTTTAATATGGGTGTTAAGTTCCTAGAACACATCTATGACTTTAGGTCAAAAAGCTATTATACATTCGAAGCTTTTAAAACCCTTTATGAAATACCCTCAACAGATTATCTTAAATATTACACACTAATCAAAAGTATACCAATAACTTACACACAACAACTTTCGGAAATGGAATATGTCAATTTCAATAATAACACACTACTTGAAAAGGTACAAAAAACAAAAACAGTGTGTAAATACTTATATAATTTACAACAAACCTTAGAAGAAAATAAAACCAAACAAGAACAGAAATGGGAAGAAATAATGTCCCCCTATGAACAAAGTATAGACTGGAAACACGCGTATATAACACCATTTAAAGCCACCATTGATAATACTTTACGCAATTTTCAATACAAAATTCTGCAATGCATATTACCAACTAATTCATATTTATTTAAATGTAATTTAATATCTTCAAGTCTCTGCACTTTTTGTTCAAGTTGTAAAGAAACAATTATACATGTTCTATATGAATGTAATTCTGTACAACCGATATGGCGGGAGCTGACATTATTTTTAAATAGTAGACAATTACACATAGATCTGAATGTAAATGATATTGTATTTGGTACAAAAAAAAGGAGGCAATTGTAATCAAGTGATAAACTATATAATTATTCTGATGAAGTCTTACATATTTAATACTAAATCAAAAGCCGAAAAGCCAAATATTGAGACCTTCAAAAATGCTCTAAGAATGAAAATTACATTAGAAAAGCAAATTGCTTTAAAAAAAAAAAATATTATTGACCAACATAATAAAAAATGGCACAACTTTGCAATAACATTTTGAAAAAATCTTGCCTATATCCTCATCATCTTATGATCTTTCTTTGTAGTATTGTTTTTTTTATTGTATCTCTCTTCATTTCTCCTTTTTGCGGAAATTTAAGAAATTAGAAAAACACCTATTGCTTTTTGATTATTTGTGTTAATGTTTATAAATTCTACCTCTCTCTCATAATTAAACATTTCTCCCCTCTCTCTTTCACTCTTCACCAAAATAATATAGCATCGTCTCAAAATGTATTTTCTGGGAACAATATCAAGCATTAGCAAATTAATGCATTTATAACGTGTTATTGTTAATATATACCAAAAACATGTGCTTGTACATAAATCGTAAATATATATGATACTTTGGTATGTATAACTATGTAACTTCATATGTATTACCTTGTTGTAATTGAGATGTATGTTGAAATTCAATATAAAAAAAAGGTCAAGGTCATCCTTCAAGGTAAAGGGTCGAATTTTGCAATATTAAAGATAGCAACTCGATATTTGGCATGCATGCGTATCTCATGGAGATGCACATTTTGAGTGGTGAAATGTCAAGGTCATCCTTCAAGGTCAAAGGTAAAATATATGGCTTCAACCCGGCAAAGTAGGGGGCATTGTGTTTCACGAACACAATGCCCCTACTTTGCCGGGTTGAAGCCATTGACACAGCTGAGTAGGTGATTTCGCTTTAGTGAAAATTTTGACGGCTAGCTCTGAAATTGATCTACAAATAGCCAAATTTTGTGTCACATTTTAATAATTTTCCATTTCCTCATAAACGAATCATTTGACCATTCAAAAAAAAAAGATCGAATTGCAGAATGAATATTTATTTCAAACATGTACTATATACATGTACACTAGAGTTTCAGGAACAGAAAATCAAGTAAGAAAATACAAAATAAACATACCATATATTTGTGCCCGTGTTAATATTAAATATAAGATTTACAACAGTCATTTCGTTTAAAATATTGACGTTTGAAATGAAATATTAATAAATCTTTTGAAAGAACCATAATTTGAAAGGAACATACCAAAATTTACGAGGATTTCATAACTAAATGACCGCCATGTTTTCAAACAATAAGTGACGTTTCATTCGTTCTTTTGCAATCTAACAATGAAATGAAGAACATGATTAATCTGTTTTTGCCAAGTTTGCAATGTCTTTAAATGTGTACAACAATATGAGTGAATTTATTTTAGCAAAGAAAAAAAAAACAACGTTTAACTACTTCATGATCAATTCCAATAACAAGAATAATAATTTTTTGTTGATCATCGACACATTGTAAATAAAATTCGAAACGAAACATACTTGAACTAACTTAACGATTACATTTGCAAAATCTAACCACTTTTCTTTTTTAAGCATATATTTTTGCATATGTAATTAGTAACCATCCAATATTTCAGTCAAGGCCAAGAACAAAGAAGTCGCACTTTCAATCGATTCAGGAGTTGGCAGTTGCTCCCGCTGCATTTCACACACATGTTCTAGGACGGGTATGAAGTCATCTTTACACCCAAACTGCGGTTTCTCTCTTGAATACGATCAATGGTTTCCAATTCGCAAGAAAGCCGAATTAAAAAATCTCGGGTTCCATACGCCTCAGGCTGCTAGTACATTACCGTCGGTATCCCATTTGGTGTTTCCATGTGTCTTTGCTGCCGAATCCGATGAGAATTCCATAGATGGGTAAAATAGTTCAGATAATGTTGTATTAATGGTATGAAACAGAATCTCAAGCATTCTAAATGCACAGGATCATCAATCCGTAGCAAGCCGCTGTCTACCATATCCTTAAAATAGTTCCTCCAAAACACAGTAAAACTGACACTTAAATATACCCAAAATCGTTCAATTCTTTGATTACCAGTGGATCTCCCAGTCATGTAACTGTTCATTCCAGACATGTTATCTCTGTCATTAAACCTAGACGCTATTTGCATAGCCCGTACCTAAACGTTTTTTGTCCCTGCATCATCACGAACCAGACGTGGAACGCGACCAATCCGTTTCACAAAGTTAACAAAGATGCCCGCAATAATTCGATGGTCATTATTCGAATAACATGCCTCCAGCCATAACATGCATCTGGAAAATCTATCAACCGCCCCGTGTATAACAATTCAAAAAGTCGTTAGCGTAACATACCCATCAATGTGTATAGTAAAATTAGGGCCTTTATTGGTATAGACTCTGCGTCGCAGGCGATGTGCAGACCTGAGAGCAACACTCTCAAGATCAATTACCTTCAATAACACCTATTTGTTTCTTGGGTAACTTTGACATTTGAAATTGTGTTGACTAGTTTCCATATAGTTTTATATCCACATTTAGCCATCCCTCTTTTATATACTGAACGAATCGCTCGTATAACGTCTGGAAGAGGAGACGACGCGTTGCGTCTTTTTAGCCCTAACCTTCGCAGTATACGTTTCAGTTGACTCAAACTGAGAGCAGTGTTGTGTAGGAAAAGCAAGAATCAACATATATACCCAGACGCGTATAGCACTGTTTGTGATAACGCGAAATCCAAACATCCCTTTCTTGATTTGAAAGTACAGCTAACGATGAGTCAACATATATATTAGTATCACTAAGACACAACTCTGCAATATAAAAAAGTTGTGAGTCGTTAAACACGCGTTTTGCATGTATCAGTTAAGGATAAATATCTAAATGAATCAATCGAGATTTAGGCTCTTTCAATGCTCATAAAACCCAACGAACACATTAATATGTATTGTTTGCAAACAGTGTATGTTATTTGTACGTTTATACCAAGCATTCCTGCTGTAAAATGGACTGTCTGAGGTCTTGCGTGTTTCGAAAGAATATACCAGAAACTAAAATTCTGTTCGACGCCCGGAAGTCATGAACCAATGCTGCAATAATGTGATGATGTCAAAATTCTATGACGACATGATATGAAAAAGGTGTCATGGCGCAAAAAATAACTCATCTTGTCGACTAAAGCTATGATGGCAAGTCATTTTCACAAGAGCATGACTCCAAAAATTATGTAGATTTGTCGACTTAGATCATGTCGACCAAATATATTTTCGGGAAAAGCCGGACACATTTACGTCGAGACTTCAACTTAATGTCGTTATGACGAGTAAAATTAAGGTGGAAAAAGCTACAAAACTATGTCGACATACCATGTTATTCTACAGTAAGTCGATATAAATTATTCCGGAATGACCACATTATTGGGGTGTACCATATACGTTTCCATACGGGAACGTATATGGTACACCCCAATAATGTGGTCATGCCGGAATAATTTATATCGACTCACTGTGAAATAACATGGTATGTCGACATAGTTTTGTAGCTTTTTCCACCTTAATTCTACTCGTCATAACGACATTAAGTTGAAGTCTCGACGTAAAGGTTTCCGGCTTTTCCCGAAAATATATTTGGTCGACATGATCTAAGTCGACAAATCTACATAATTGTTGGCGTCATGCTTTGGTGAAAATCACTTGCCATCATAGTTTTAGTCGACACGATGAGTTATTTTTAAGCCATGAAACCTTTTTCATATCATGTCGTCGTAACATTTTGACATCATCCCATTTTTGCAACATTGGTTCATGACTTCCGGCGTCGAACATATTTTTAGTTTCTGGTATATTCTTTCGAAACACGCAAGACCTCAGACAGTCCATTTTTTACAGCAGGAATGCTTGGTATAAAGGTAAAAATAACAAACAATGTTTGCAAACAATAAATATTAATTTGTTCGTTGGGTTTTATGAGCATTTAGAGAGCTTAAATCCCGATTGATTCATTTAGATATTTCTCTTCAACTAATACATGCAAAATGTGTGTTAAACGACTCACAACTTTTTTATATTGCAGATTTGTGTTTCAGTGGCACTGATATATGTTGACTCATCGTTAGCTGTACTTTCAAATCAAGAAGGGGATGTTTGGATTTTGCGTTATCACATACAGGGCTATTCGCGTCTGGATATATGTGGATATTTGCTTTTCCTACACAACACTGCTCTCAGTTTGAGTCAACTGAAACGGATACTGCGAAGGTTAGGGCTCAAAAGACGCAACGCGTCATCTCCTCTTTTAGACGTTATACGAGCGATTCGCTCAGTATATAAAAGAGGGATGGCTGTATGTGGTTATAAAACTATATGGAAACTGGTCAACACAACCACAAATGTCTAAGTAACCCAAGAAACAACAAGGTGTGTATTGAAGGTAATTGATCCTGAGGGTGTTGCTCTCAGGTCTGCAGATCGCCTGCGACACAGAGTCTATACCAATGAAGGTCCTAATTTTACTATACACATTGATGGGTATGATAAGCTTAAGCCTTTTGGAATTGCTATACACGTTGCGGTGGATGGATTTTCCAGATACATATTATGGCTAGAGGCATGTTATTCGAATAATGACCATCGAATTATCGCGGGCTTTTTTTAACTTTGTGAAACGGATTGGTCGCCTTCCACGTCTGGTTCGTGGCGATGCAGGGACAGAAAACGCTTGGGTACGGGCTATGCAGATAGCGTTTAGGTTTAATGACAGAGATAACATGTCTGGAATGAACAGTTACATGACTGGGAGATCCACTGGCAACCAAAGAATTGAACGTTTTTGGGTAAATTTAGAGTAAGTTTTACTGTGTTTTGGAGGAACTATTTTAAGGATATGGTAGACAGCGGCATGCTTCGGATTGATGATCCTGTGCATTATGAATGCTTGGGATTCTGTTTCATACCATTAATACAACGCGATCTGAACCCTTTCACCCATCTATGGAATTCTCATCGGATTCGGCAGCAAATACATGTGGAAGCACCAAATGGGATACCGCTAGTAATGTACTACCAGCCTGAGGCGTATGGAACCAGAGATTTTTCATTTTGGCTTCCTTGCGAATTGGAAACCATTGATCGTATTCAAGAGAGATACTTTGTAAAGAAACCGCAGTTTGGATGTAAAGATGACTTCATACCAATCCGATATAGATCGGTCTATGTGCTGACCCTATATATATATATATTTATATATATGTATTATATATTATTGACTCTTTTTGTAAGATTTCATTACAACTGGTTCATGTATCATTTAAGTATATGTTATTTTAATTCTGCATATTGTTCCAAATTTAATATAGAATGCTAATATGAGGAATTATTATTTGACATTACTTCAACCACTTGTGACTATTTCAGAAAGTGATATCTTCTTAAACAACAAAACAAGTTACACAAACAAGAGGGCAAAGAGGCCCTAGGTCGCTTACCTGAGGGAATGATATGAAAAGAAAGACGAGTAAAACTCGTGTGCAAATAATTCAGAACATTTATATGACAGAGGCTGACTTCAATAAGTGAAGGGTTGTGCCTTTTCTCAATTATTTTTTATAACTCATTTGATAAGTTTGCAGACAATAAAATGCAGTTATTACAAAATCCTTTGATGCATAGTTAATGAATGACCTAATACAATCAAATTTGTGACCTTTGACCTCAATGTGTCACCTTGACCTTAGACCCTAGGATTATGGGTGTTGAATGTAAACACCCCCAGACGATTGAGATTAACTATGGCAAGTTTCATGCCTCTGACTCATGTGTTAATGGAGATAAATCTCTAAGCTTATATTAAAAAGCATTGTTTTCAAGATATAAAGGGCCATAACTCCATTATTAACAGATGGTGTACAATGCCGTTTGGCGTGCATCATCCTTTTATCCATATATATTCTCATACCAAGTTTCAATAAAATCCGCCACAGCACTTTAAAGGTATGGCTCCGGACACAAAAGTGCCGGAAAGACGGACGGATGGACAACGTCAAAACAATATCCCTCCACCTATGGCGGGGGATAACAAAATCAAGATTAACAACAGACATATCATGTTTTAACTTAAAAAAGTGTCCCTCAATTTGGTTTATCTGAAAGAACTGAACAAAAGTGTCACTATCTGTATAAAAGCCATACAGCACTAGTGTATGAATGAATCGTACTGAAAGTACTTAAGTACGCTCAATAGAAAATTTGCGATAAAAACTGAACTAAAAATGAGCAAAAATAAACATAACAATATAGCACAATACAAACTGAACTAAAAATGTTATTTCACAGTAAGCCGATATAAACTAATCCGGCATGACCTTATTATTTGGGCACCATATACGCTTCCATAATTTTTAAACAACGACCTTTGTCCACATAAATTATATCGACACCTTCAGTTATATTGCCATGTCAACATTATGTTACTTGCAAGTCATCAAGATATATGCCGTCATACAGTAAACAACACAGAAATAGATAAATTTACAATACGGCTAAAGGTTAAAATATCGTCAGAGATTTAGGCTCTTATGTCAACATGCGGGTTGTTTAAGTCTTGACAACTTACATGTATCTTATGTCGAAAAATCATTATAATTTTAGGCCTCATGTTCTTTTGAAAATGACTTGCCATTGTAGTTATAGTCGACAGGATGGGTTATTTTTGGCGACATGACACCTTTTTCATATCATGCCGTCATAGAATGTTGACATCATCACAATATCAGGGTGCACCATATACGTTTCTATAAATACGCGCTTGTTTAACATTACTTGTGTGATATGTGGCCCAATATGTTGATACTTACAAATATTTTGTGAAAACACTTTGTTCTGAAATGACAGTCGGTTCATCTGTATAAACTACTTCCAGCTGTGAAACTTCATTTTGATTTTATATTCTTTCAACAAATATTGTATCCACAATCAAAGTTGAAGGGAAATAACAATTAACGATTCTCACGCATTCTATTATACCAATCCACAATATTTTTCCGACTTTTAATTAACTATTTGTTCAAATCCTGTACGCGTATAATTTTAAAGCTGTTCATTAACCCGCACGGCGAAGGTGTTTAACACAGGCTTTGACCCATCTCAACCGGTTTAATTGCACAATGAAATCTTGATAAAGTTTCGCACCAGTAGGCCCGAATGAATAAAGGAATTTTTTGTTATTGTAAAAAATACCAAAACGACGCGAAATAGACTCGCACAGTCTTCAAAAAATCTACACAGTTGTTTCAAATTGGACTTTGATTTTTTTTCCAATTTACTTTCCCTTTTTTGTTAGTTCATGCTAAAACAACGAGCACTGCTCCAATAGTATTACACTTCTCACAAGGTATCGGGTTTCCTGGGGTGGTAAACAAATAATTAAGATTATTTTCTGATTTTTTAGTATGGCGTAAACAAAGTCCTACTTCTCCATGAGCGGTTTTGAAACCATGTTCTTACATTAAAATAACTTCTCTATTTTAAGTCATATACGTATTAGTTTTCCTTATCCGGATTGAATTTGTTCATTAGATATAATTTATTTGTTATTAATTTATTTCGCGGTCAGGCTGTTTTGAAGCTTTACAATAACGCTATAGCGTTTCTTGGGCGACCAACAGTATCGTTGTACCAAAATATTTTTAAAGATTCGGCGTAAACAATTATCATCATGCACACATGGCATATACATGAAAAATCAGTATGTGTTTTAAACAAAAACATTGATAACATTTTTACTTATTATATAGGATTATTGCCACCAACTATGCGATGATTCACACAACTTAAAAAAAATCGAATCAAATTGCTCTGAACAACAAACCACTGAACAGGTCTGTTTAAAGAAAGCGCGCATACTATTCATATATGCATCGATTCTTCACGATGGCCGATGACCTTTGAATTTTGTTTTACTTTACTCGAGTGTTTTTATCTTTTTCATCTTAAGGTAAATGATCAAAAGAACTACTACTGCGTTATAAGCCTCCAACAAGGCGCATACGTTTTTGATGTGGGTGTGATTCTGCTAAGGACTGAGCAGAAAAAGCAATGGTGATTTTTGATCCCATTCATAAAACGAATTATCTTTCATATCAACAACACAATGCGAAACCCACGCAATATATCTTTGTTGAAAATATTTGGTGATCTTAATGACTTCAAAATGTAAATTGAATGAATTACATTGGCTGAGATAAGGAATCTGAGTATCTAAATAATAAGTCCTTGGATACAAACTTGTTTCAGTACTTGAGATGTAATAAGTTGCAGTTTTAAACCTTGTATTTACACATGTGCTTTGAAACCGTCGCTAGAAGGTTGTCGTGGTGTAGTGAATATGGTGTCCGCCTTGCGACTGGGAAGATAATTTATAAACCAT